>NC_091752.1:1248874-1293874 GCF_043380555.1 Nothobranchius furzeri
AGCGCTGAGCCGAGCTGAGTGAAGTTGGCTTCCAACCCTCATCAGAAATCCACGCTAGTGGTTTGTGCTTTCCAAGTCCCCTCAATTTGGGTCTGAAAGTGATGCCAATACTGAAGTGAAATAAATTGCAGTTCCACCCTCATCCACTAGGGGCTGGTGTCAGAAGCGAGCAAATCCTCATTGACTCCCATGTTAAAAAATACCAATTTGACAGCAGAAATAAACATGTTTACAGCCTGGTACCAAAACATGTTTTTGGTTTAAATGATCTAGTTTACACTCATGACAACTCTGAGGGGGTGAATGTTTTTCTCACTCTTCTGTTTAAGTGTATTAAAAGCCTAAAATTCTGTATAATTAATGAGCATCAGACCCACGTGACCACAGAGCTAGCTCCGTGGAAAGGCCTCAGTAGAGCCTCGGTCTGGCCTGGAAACTGCTCCGGGATTTTGAGTCTCTGTGTGTTTGTATTCTTGTTTGGATATTTTTTGTGCAATTGTTGGACAAAATGACTTGCTGTGGCATTAATTGCACTAATAGAGCATCCAAGGAGTCTCCACTTCATTGTTTTCGGTAAGTAAAATTATATTTATGTATTTTAGGTCACTGCCGAGCTGAGCTTAGATTTTAACATGTACTGTTTAACCATGAAATTTAAATGTAATAGGGTAAAACCCAGTGCATTTAACATAATGCTGCACTTTAGAAAATGGGTTGAATATGACATGTTGGTGGAGCTGGGTTCCCACTATCGGTATGGTCTACCTCCCCTCAGCTCGGCACATCTCTGTTCCACCCGATTTTACCCAATCAATCAATCAATCAATCAATCAATCAATCAATCAATCAATCAATCAATCAATCAATCAATCATAGCTTTATTTATAAAGCGCCTTCCACAACCCTGTCGGGAAGCCCAAGGCGCTGAACATGGTACATGAGAAATGTGAAACATGATGAATAAATCGAAAATAAAAGCAATTCAAATAGTGCAAAAAGGTAAAACATTAAAGTAGAAGACAAATGGGTAAAACAAGGGATCAAGAGACCAATGAAAGCAGGGAAATTAAATCAACATAAAAGAGGGCCAAATTCAAACATGTTCAGGAAACGCCAAGCGGAGGAGGTGGGTTTTTAGGCGACTCTTAAAGGCTGGCAGAGATGGGGACAGCCTAACTGAGGGTGACAACTGGTTCCAGAGTAACGGTGCTAGGACTGAGAAAGCCCGGTCCCCACGAGTACGACACCTAGAACGAGGGACAGCAAGCAGGCCTTGGTCAGAGGAGCGCAGAGCGCGTGATGGGGAATGTCTGTTCAGAAGTGTGGCTAGATAGGGGGGAGCACCACCCTGGAAGAAATGATAAACAAAGATGAGGAGTTTGAAGTGTGAACGATAACAGACCGGAAGCCAGTGCAAGGAGGCCAGAACCTGACTGATGTGGTCCCGTTTCCTGGTCCCAGTCAGGAACCTGAGTTGATGTGAGCATCAAATTGATGTCCAGTGTCAATTTTCACCCCCAAACTGGTCACAACTGGTTTTGAGTATGGAGAAAGAGGGCCAAGATCAACATAACGACCCACATTCCTGCTATTGGGGTAAAAAACAATGAGCTCCGTCTTTCCCACATTCAGATGCAGAACGTTGGCCATTAGCCAAGACTTCACCTCGTTAAGACAGGACACAAAGGACTGGATAGAGACCTTTCTCCTGACACAATGGAGAGTAAATCTGGCAATCGTCAGCATAGAGATGGAACGCTAGGCCATGTTTATGAAAAATTGACCCCAGAGGAAGCAGATACATTGCAAACAAAAGAGGACCAAGGATCGGTCCCTGAAGAACTCCCAGCGGAGCCCCTCCCAAGAAGAAAAAACATCACCCAGTTCAACACAGAATGTCCTGTTGTGGAGATACGATCTAAACCAATCCAGAGCAGACCCTTTGATCCCAACCCATCCAAGCAATCAAGTAGAATCGCGTGGTGCACCACAGATGTACCCTGATCTAGTGATAGATAGAAATCATTTAAGACCCTCAGTAGAGCTGACTCTGTGCTATGGCCAGACCTGAACCCTGATTGGAAAACCTCAAACAGATCAGAGTCAACTAAATGTGAGACCAGCTGCTGATAAACGACTTTCTCAAGCAGTTTTGATGTAAAAGGCAGGGTAGAATACCCAGCGGTCAGCCCGGCGTATCTCTGACTCAGAAGCTCTGGTGTTGTGCACAGTTAACTCTGGTTGTAGCTAGGTTGCTTCCTCCGTTAGCTTAGCTCCCACCTCTGCGTTAGCTTCAGGTTAGCTTGTAGCTAGTTCGACGGGTGTCGTCATTTGATCCTAGCCTTACAGCCCCACCCTCAGCTCCACCTCTCTTCCCTTTTTTGGATTTGTCTGGGCTTGACGGAACTTGTGACACGGTCAAAATGGCGGTGGTGGCCACCTCCCATTTTAGCACAAAAACTTATAATTCAAGCCTATGGAAACACATTGTCCAGTATATATGTCAATGGTGCTTTCTGATGTGGGTGGGGAGTCAGCTTCATTACCTTTTTGTGAGCAGAATACTCTTCAGCCGGGATGCAGACAGCAGCAGCAGTTAGGGGCAGCAGTAGCTCAACAGTTTGAGCGGGTTGTCCAGTAATCGGAAGGTTGCAGGTTCGATCCCGGCTCCGGACAGAGAATTCTGCTGTTGTGTCCTTGGGCAAGACACTTAACCCACCTTGCCTGCTGGTGGTGGTCGGAGGGATTGGTGGCGCCTGTGCTTGGCAGCATCGCCTCTGTCAGTGCGCCCCAGGGCAGCTGTGGCTACATCATAGCTCATCACCATCAGTGTGTGAATGTGTGAGTGAATGGATGATTGATACACTGTAGTGTAAAGCGCTTTGGAGTCCTTACTCTGAGAGACGCTAGACAAGTGCGGGTCATTTATCATTTATCATTTGACCAATCAAGGCACAATGATGAATATTAAAGAGCAAATAGCAGGTTAAAATTTTTTTCTAGTTCATATAAAATGCTGTCCACAAATACTATTTAAAAAGCTTATTGTGGATATTTGGTTTTAAAATACATAACAGCAGAGTGTTTGTTTCTAAATGTGAACTCTGACGTAACCAAAGGGAGTTAGAAGCTGGCGCTGCCTCAGCTCAGTGTGGAGAGTGGCTAGTTTTAGGGTAGAGAGGTCGTGTGATCCAGTCAGTGTGTGTTTACTAGTGTTGGGTTGTGTTCATGTTGATAAACTAGAGTGTGTGAAGGCTGCACCAACTCCAGCCTGTCTGGACATCGAGTCCCCGGGTTTCCAGATCAGAGAAACAACGCCTCCATCTCCGTGCCTGAGGGCGTTTCTGCAGCTGAAAAGACGGACTTCTGTAGCCCACATGGGTCGGTACCGGGACAGGAAGGTCTCCGCTGGCCTCCGGAGACCCGTGGCGGGGTTTAAAAAATTAAATGCGGATTTCTAGAGCTCAGATCACCGTCAGAACCGACCACCGGAAGAGACGCGCGGCTCGGCGGGCCAGCTGGTTTCCGGATCGGAACCGGATCCGAACTGCCGCAACAGTAGAGGATGGCGGCTTTTAAAAATCCCACCTCGACTGTCTCGCTCGTGTTTGGGTCAAATCCAACTCACAGAAGCCCGCATGAGCTCCAGAACCGGATCACAGACGTTTCTCTCCCTCTCGCTAAGCTAAACGACGATACGTGAACGATATTAGCGAGTATGAGACCGCTGACAGACGCTCATTAGTATCAATATTATATTAACTGACCGATACTATTTTAATTGTCTGGTACACGATAGTAATCAGTACAATATTGTGATGTTAGCACACGAGTTTAAGCTAACATGGTTAACTCGCCAGACACCTGTTGCTCCCCCGCTACTGCTCCTCCTTAATCTCTCTGCTTTGGCCGATGGTTTCTCTCTCTGGTTTGTCTCTGCCCTCTGGGGCGAGCAGCAAACTCATAACTTTATGGTTTTGGTCCATCATGAGTATAATTGTAAACATTTAAAGTTTCCTCTGTGTCAACGCCAGCATTAGAGTCCATACTCTTCTCTGGATTAAGCTAGCAGGACTCCCTCAGATGACGTCACTTGGTTTGGCCAGAAAAAAACTTTCTCACAAAAAAGACTCTAAAAGCCTAAATAATTTATGTTTGTGTAAAAAATGTTTAAACCATGTTTCTGTATGTTTCTCTAAACGTTGGTTCATGGGAGTCTCTAACCTGCAATCTGCTCTTTAATTTTAGTTGTTTGAAAAAAAACAGCTTTATCTTTTCCTTCCTGACATCACATGCTATTATAATGCTTTAGATGGGCATGCTCCTGCTAGAATTTATTTATATGTATATTATTAAAAAACTCATATAAAATATGGGGAAAACCTTATGTATGTATTTTTATTTACAGATGGGATAAGCACTAAAACACGGTGGATTTATGGTGTTATTTATTTATTTATTTTTTTTTTGACTAGCAAGCATTCTCACCACAGCTGCTGTGATCAAGGTCAGCCTTCATCCTCCAGACCTGATTTCCTTGTCGGTATTCCAAGCACCTCAGAAAATTCTGGCAACTCTTTCCACTTGGTAGATACCCCTCCTCCACCCACCACCACCCCGCCGCCAGGGCAAAGAGATGAGACGCACACTGAATAGCCGATTCTTCCGACCTGTGGTCAGCATTCCTCGTGCGTCCCTTGGAGCTAAATGCTCTTCCTCTGCTCTCCTTTTAAGCTCCCTGACAGGAAGGATGCGATGCTGCACCTGGCCCCTTTCATGCCTCCCTCCCCTTCCGCCTCTGCCTTGTCATGGAGCCGTTCCACCTCTCCACACTAATTGTTCATTCTCCCCTGCTCTTATTCCGCTCTGACACCTCCTCCCTGTAGAGCTCCAGTGAACATACTATGAGAAAGGAGGACAACTCGTTATTCAAACTGTTAAATGGATGAGATCACGAGGAAGAACGGCGGCAGCACCTCAGGATACAGAAAATGAAATATGCTATAAATCTGTTTTGATCTGGGCGGGATTTTGCTGCCTTTCTGGTGCCAGACTACAGGAAAAAAACATCCTTCTGCCTCAATAAGTCGTTGTTTTAATAAAGCCCAATCAACAGGAACGACTTGGCAAAAAAAAGAAAAGATCTCAATCAACTGTTATCTTCATGTTTAATGACTCCCATTGGGACTCGTAGTTTCTGGCTTGATAAATCTCTGAGTCCAGTTCTCAGCCTGGCATGTTTTAATAAGCATCAGACCCAAATGTTTAATTGGCTATCTACAAAGTTATTCAAGAAACTGCATGAGATCAGAAGGAGGCACACACAATTAAAATCCTCAAATGATTTTAAAAGGATAATAACCTGTTTCACTCTTTTACTTTCCAGATCTAATTTAAATAGAAATTTGTAAAAAGAGGCGGTAAAATCGGATGTGAAAAGCTGTTGGCTTGTATATGGAGCGTTTAAGTAGTACAACTTTTTTCTGTTAACTTTTTTAAATTCAATATTTAAATATGTCAGGTCTGCAAACTTATTTGAAAATCAGAAAAATTAAGTAAATACAACATGCTGTTGTCAAATGAGGAATTACATCAATTAAAGGAAACTGTGGGGAAAAACTTGGGAGTGAAAAAAGTCGCAGTTCTCCCCCCATCCACTAGGGATAAGTCCCCATTGACTCCCATGTTAAAAAAGCCAAATTCACAGCAGGAATAAACATGTTTACAGCCTGGTTAAAAAAACAGTTTAGGTTTAATAGATCTAGTTTACAGTCATGACAACTGAGGGGGTGAATTTTTTTGTAACTCATTCATTTGGATGTAATTAACTCGTTCACTGCCAGCCGTTTCCTGATCAGAAAAGCCCTTCGCTGCCAGCATCTTTCTGTTTTCACTGTTTTTTTAAAGAATCACAGAACGTTGCACGCTAGGATGATGTCACCTCCAAAACTAACAAAACAAAGAGTGGACTCGCCTCTTACATCAGGAAGAATCTGCGTGTTTTGAGTGTTATCTGTTCTTAATCTGTAGTTGAATTGTGATCGGCAGAAGCTTTTCCGGTTTGCACCTGACTTTTTATTTACAGCAGCTGCCTTAAAACCATCTCCTAACACATGGATTTTCTGCTTGCTGATCACGTGACGTGTGACGTATGCGGATGAAGATCAGCTTTAGAGCTGGGATGTTTGTTCTCACGGTGCGGGGGCTCGTTCTGACACCCACACAGTAAAAAATGCAAATCACGACTTTAGTCGTCATTTGCAGTTAATGAGTTAAAGCTCACCTCACTTCACCTTCCTCTACTTATCCAGGGTCTGGGTCACAGGGGCAGCATCCCAAGTAGGGCCTCCCAGGCAATCCTCTCCCTGGTCACGTCCGCCAGCTCCTCAGCTGGGACACCCAGGCATTCCCAGGCCAACCCAGAGATCTATTTCCTCCAGGTAGTCCTGAGTCGACCAGGAGGCCTCCTGCCGGCAGGACATGCCCAAAACACCTCTCGAGGGAGGTGTCCAGGAAGCATCCGAACCAGATGCCTGAACCACCTCAACTGGTTCCTTTCTATGTAGAGGAGCAGCGGCTCTACTCTTAGTGCCTCCCGAATGTCCAAGTTCCTTACCCTATCCCTAAGACTTAGCCCAGCCATCCTGCGATGGAAACTCATTTCGGCCACTTGTATCCGTGATCGTGTTCTTTCGGTCATCACCCAAAGCTAATTAAAGCTTGAAATTATAACTCATTGTCCTTTTCATTGACATGTAGCTGATGAGCCGTTAGTGCTATAGTGCTAGCAGCTTGCCTGCTTGCTCCAAGGGAAGGCCTCGGCCTCAACCTCATGTTTAAAGGGTTACAGCCAAAAGGCAGATGGTAGCAACATCACTCAACTGTGGTTTTCTGGCTCAAAGCGCCCACCAACCTCTGTTAGCTTTAATTAGTTCAGTTAGCTTGTAGCTACATTGGCTCAGAGTTTTGATGGGGTCAGTCATCTCCCCCCACCCTCACAGCCCCGCTCTCAGCTCCATTTTTGTATTTTCCTGGAGTGATAGGACATGTGACACGACCAAGATGGCGGAGGTGGGAACAGCCCACTGGGCTTCAGTTCAGCTCTTCAGAAACCTACGAGTGGCTCCGCGGAGGGTTTTCCCATTTCATATGTTCAGTCAGTGGTACTGAGTCTCTTCCAACATTGGGGAGGAGTTTTGTCCCACTTTTCTTTGTAGAGTAGTTTTAAGTCAGCGATTGAAGGGCTGTCGATTTTAAACAACCTGTTTAAGGTCAAAGGTCAGATACTCATTCAAATCTGATTCTACCCGTCCAACAGTCTTCAGGATGCTCCCGATTACCGTAATGGCTCTAAAAGTCATCTTGTCAGATTTCATCCGTTCTGTTAATAAATGACATCATTTGAAAACTGCATTTTGTATTTGTTCTGGTTAAAAATGTCTGAAAGAAATCTGTAAGAGGGAAGCTTGTTTGCCTTATTTAGGAGAAAACAGTTTGCATTCATTAAACCGTAATCACCCTGAACTTACGTCTGAAACACCCAACTCTTTTAATCTAAGCCATTAAATAATTAGCTTGTTTATCTTTTAACCAGCCCCATTTTCCCTTTCAGTCATCCTAAAATCTCCCTTTTCAAAGAGCAAACAGTGTCAGTTTACTGAATAATTAAAACAATACAAACATTTCATGAGACAAAACTTCAAATGAAGATAGGCCGACATAATTGCTTATTCAGAAGGTACAGCCACAGACTTCACCAGCGATGTGATGGAGCCCAGAGCGGATCCTAGTGGAGCTCTCAGCAGGAGGTGCTTTAAATCAGACACAGTGATGAGTTTTGTAGAAAAAAACCCAACTGGGTTGATGACTTTGGGTGACAGTGTGATGAACATGAAGGGAAATGAGAAAAGGGATGAACTGAGATGTGATGGAAAGGTCTTAACACATTTAGTTATAGGACGGATGAAACAAACCAGGAGGCAGCGTGTCACATCTTATTTTTAGAGACATTTATGTTTATTTGGACATTAAATGCTCACTGCATTCTTGTAATCTGTGTTCTGGTCATTTAATCTTTCATTTAAAGTCTTTTAACGTATTGTCTGTGAGCCCTCAGCTCACTCTAGCGTGATTAGGGATTCACGCTAACGTGTCCTGTCAGTGCTCGCAGCTTGTGTACATACGTGTGGTGGATCAGTGTGAGCCTCCAGCATGCGGCCCGGCCTTGCCGTGTGGCGAGAGGCTGTGCAGGAAAGGAGCGGGCAGATTAAAGCAGCTTTGTCCGTGCATAAGTGGATTATCAGCAGGTAGAGTGCTCCCTGTGTTTTTGCAGCAATTGTATTAGTGCTCTTCCTGCCTGGCCACAGAGAGGACCATCTGCCATTTAGCTCTGATGGATGGTCCCAAGCAAACGTCAGTCTTCTCTGCACAGGACACCTGCTGAATCCTAATCAGATGGTTGGCTCTCATTAGTAAAACCCATCACTTTGTCATGATACTATTTGTGTCTGCTGCTGGGCTTCAAACCTGTGAAACAAGATAAACAAGGTGTTTTATTACTGTATTTTTTATTGCATTGAATATTTTAAACGATAGCAATAATTCATTTAGGGCATTTTAGTGCTTATAACTTTAATGTGTTTTTGATTTAAACCAGATTTGATAAAGTATGAAATTTTTAAATTAAAAATAATAAACAAGAAACAGGTGCAGCACAGCTGTGGCAGACCTCCGGTCAGCAGGAAGCTTGTTCCACACAACAGCACAGACCTGAATCTGTTCCCAGGTTTAACCAACAGAAACGTCCCCTGGTGACTCGAGAGGCCAGATGCCTTCATAAACTGTGAGCAGGTCGGAGACGTCCAGAGGATTAAAGCCATGAAGAGCTCTGGGGACTTTCTGAACCTTTAAAGAACTTTAGTCATCCAAATGACTGAATAAATGCACCGATTTCTGAAATTTACATTTAGATTCTAAAAAATCACTTTTATTCAAATTTAAAAACATTTGCAGTGGTCTCCATGGGGATGAACGCCTTGTAGGGCATTCTCTTCTGTTTACTCAAGCTCCAGTGTGCCTGGTTGAGGACGTAGAAGTCCTTTGGAGAAGAAAGCAGCTTCAGATGGTAGGATTTGGAGTCTTATTTCCTGATATTTTGACATCTCACCTCTGATTGGCTAACAGCAATGTGACTCTACCACTGACTCTGTTTTCTCTGCAATGCTGGCGTTTTTTCTCCACAGATAACGCAAACCCAAGGGAGTTCTGCTGTGTGGTGAAGTTGTTAATGCTAACGGTTAGCGTCTACCAGCAGAGCCATTTTCTGCTGTTTCCTGGACGCTAAAACAACAACGGCCTTCCCCGTTGCAAGTCAAGATGGGTGAGCCCATGAATGTTAAAGTGTGACGTAGACCTGTCAGGAGATAGGTGTAGGAGACCATTTTCAGGTTCAGTCTGTGTGAAAAACCCGGAGTTATCAGTTATTTTCAAAATTAAGTAAAACATGATTTCTCTGCTCTATAAAAATAGTTTCCTGGTTAAAGCGTTGAAATGATGAGAAAGGTGGAATAGTATCTGTTCTGTTTTTTTTATTGTTAATGATTGTTA
This sequence comes from Nothobranchius furzeri, assembly GCF_043380555.1. NCBI lineage: Eukaryota > Metazoa > Chordata > Actinopteri > Cyprinodontiformes > Nothobranchiidae > Nothobranchius > Nothobranchius furzeri. The sequence continues at coordinate 1,258,481 of NC_091752.1, forward strand.
TGAATATTTTAATGGGGTCTGGCTGTGCTTTCAGTTGATGAACCGCAAAATAACAACAAGACCAATTTTCTTCATCAGTCCAATATTTAAGCCTTTAAGCATCATTAAAAATCCTGCAAATTCAATCCATTTAATTGATAGCCTATAATAGTAAAAAGACAACACTGTTAAAAAGCAGAAATCAAAATAAAAGCCATTCATTCATTAACAGATTAATTCCTTCAGTCCTTCACAATAAAAGTCTTTTAACACCTAAAATCATTTGATGTTTATAAAAACTTTATCTAATGTTTTCTGACTGAAGCCTGAACCTTTTCATATTTTCAGGAGCAATTTGTTGGTTGTTTGCAGTTTGAGACACAAATCAAAGTCACCACAAGGCATTATGGGTAAGGGAGGTCTTTGTGCTAGTGCTGAGGTAGTATTCAACTTGTATTTACCATAAAAACACATTTTTATATTGTTTTGACATTTTCTCAACCTTTTGAAATATTTTAAAACATGACCATGTTTCTCAGTCAACAAGCACAGGTGATCCATTTTTGACCAGCTGGCTCTGTTTGAGTTGAGTTCCTGTTAAATTGTATATCTAATAAAACATTTATGTCTTCATCTGCAGTCATTTAAATATTAGATTCATATTAAATTATTAGATGATATTAGATTAAATTATTACTCCAGAACAAAGGAAACTCACTTGTTCATCTTCCTAGCTTGATAACATTTGTTTTCTTGCTTATGAGTGGTCATCGATGGTTTACTTTGGATTCATCTTTACAGGTGCATGTTCAGATCCCTTAAAAATAAGTTCAAAATGTTATTTTTTCATCCTAATTATGAATATAAACACCAGAAAAAATAAAAGTCCTGGTGGGGTTGTGATAATTCATGCATGAAAGGGGTGAGGGGTGAAAACAGACTCCTGGTGGAAACAAAAGGTTTGTTTTGGGCAACGTTTCGTCTACTTCTCCTGTGGTCAAAGAACAGACTGTCATACAGTATTTTACCTGGCGCCGGTTGGGCCTGGCTGAGCCATCTCCTAACAGGATTGTGTGTTTTGAAGCAGAACACCTTCCATTGACGGAGGACACAAAAAGGAGGATTAATATAATTAGCTTTAAATAGCTAGCATTTTGCATTTTTAAGAAAATATTGTAAATGAAATAAACCCTGTTATTGTTAGTGGCCTTTATTGTGAAACTCCAGGAGACACAACTATAAAAAAAAATGTATTTATTAATATACGGAGGGAAAAAAGAAGTTTTGTTTACGAAGCTCTGGTTAACAACTACCCAGTGAATATCTGATTTCTGTAAAATCTGCAGCACACTGATCTGTTTCCCATTATCATTTCACTATCCATCACCCATTCATTTCTGGCTGAAAACAGCACTTTGTTCATGAAAAGATAACCCAAACCCTTTTTTTTCTTCCATTAAGACATTCATGTACTTGACAGCGGCGATGCGTTCGGTGAGCTTTTGTCAGTCACAGAACAAAAAGAGGTTTTGTGGAAGAGTGAGGGCTGTTGACCCTCGGTGCGACAGATCACAATCCCTGATAGCCATCAAAGAGCTCAGAGAAGAAAGAGCCTGTCTTCTCCTGACAAACATCTCGAGCCACTCGTCGCTTCATCTCATCAAGCCTGACAAGAAATAAATTAGAAGACAGCAAACGCAGAGAAAACTAACGAGCTGTCCTTGGTGGGGCACGCGGGTTGGCTGAAAATGTGCTGCAAATAAGTCAGATAGTTTTTTTGTACATGCATTTTATGAACAAGTAAAGTGAAATCTGGAGGCGTGGTGTTATAATGTTGGCTTTTATTGGTAGAAGTTAAATTTAATCAGGGCTGATGTGGTACTTGTTTAATCATCAGTGGGATTTTATAAGCACAGACTGGAATACACAACGATGATGTTAAAGGAGCAACGTGTAAGATTTCTACAGTGAAATCATCACAAAACAGTGTAATGTCCCAGTCATGCTGGAAGGAAGGTTACACTGAAACTGATTCCATTCTGGGGGGTTGTCAGTTTTTCTCCTTTGTTATTGTTATTGTTTACAATCAGTGAGTTTGGGTGGTTGCTGAGTCTTCGCCGAGCTAAAACTGCAACATTTGTGATTCGACACCAGCAGGCAAGAAGCTCCAGTGTTGTTTGAAGAACTGCAGCCAGTAAAAAGGAGCGACCCAGAAGTAATTTTTTTGGACCCCTAAGAAGTCACGGCATCTTTTTTTCACCCTAATAAAGGAAAAGCAGGCTAGAGGCTAACGTTCAGCTAAAAATGTTAACAATGAGTTAGAAGCTAATAGTCATCTCTACAAATTTCTCAAGCTATGTTTTCAACGGCCAACAACTCAATATCACAGTGAAATATGTGTGTGAAGTGAATAATGGCTCAGCCGCGGTGTTTTACTTCCTTTATGAGTCATTCAGAACTACAACAACAAGCTAACAGCAAGATGGCAAACAACCTCCTAACGGCAGAGATGTACTTGCATAATAAGTGTGATAAGTGCTCCCTAGCATGAAACACCCAAGAATCCAAACATCAGATGTGACAATGTCTTTATCTACTTATCAACTTACTGTGTATGACTCGTCTTTTGTCTCTACGCTCAGAGCCCCCCCCAACACACACACACCTGTAGCACAGCCAAATGCCATTCCTAATTGTTCCTATAATTTTGTCACGTTGCATCAGAGATCAGTGCAGCTTAAGCTTTCGTTGAATCGCACCAATCCTTTATTTCCCGTGTCGGAAAGACGCCCCATTCCCTTTGTGACCTGGAGCAGCTTTTATCTCCTCCCTGCATCACAAAGTGAACGCCGTGCCGCCGTTGGGCCCCTGCCAGCCGAGGAAGAAGTCTAACACTCGGACACAAGCTGTAAGCTGTAAAATCCCCCACCCTGCTTCAACTCTCTCACACTGCTGCTGCTTTCTCTCAGTGTCCCCCGAGCTCATAAATGCCCGGGCTTCAATTTTTATCAAAAAAACATTTTGCTGTTACTGCTGTGCTGTTCGTTTTTTTTCTTTCTGGGATGCAGGATTACCGGTTATCCTGGCTTTTCAAATATACACTAACAGACCGATGTCCCACTGACCCTCCAAAGCCTTCAATTTAGCACAGTTATTTATGAAGCAAGGCAAGCACATCCTCGCCTCCTGCTTCTCTCTGCAGCCGATGCTGGACAGCTGCTTCATGTGTTTTCTCTTTTTTTACCTTTCCTGCTTGGTGAGTTTTCACAGCCGGGCACAGTCTTATTACCCCACCATGGCCTCATGGCTAGGTGATAAGAGTAGCCTGGTGGAATATGCAGGAGCCTCCTCAAGCTGTGGTAGGTAGTTTAACCACGGGAGGAATGGCACACTAGCTGTCGCTGGCTCTAACCCCTCTTTTCAAGCGTGTTTAGGAACACACACTGCACAAAGGCAAACTGTTGGGGTCGCTGAGTAAGACGTCACGATAAAACTGAAATCAATTTTATTCTATTAAAACTAAACACACGTCAGATTAAAATTTAATTTATAGGTTTCTGGAATAACCCCCCCCCCCCCCATAATTAAAACAGAAAATCAGCTTAAGAGCTTAAGTAAATTCTCCGCCTTTTAAATAAATGCAAACAAGTAATTCTCAGAAACGGTGAGATGTTTGTGTTGAAGTTGGACCCAAATACGCAGGCAGGTGCAATCCAGGCTGTATTATAGAAGAACAGGCATAACTGGGGCAAATACTAAATAAAATGTGCTAGGGGAGTTTAAACTTGAAGCTAACTAGGTAAACATCCCAATTTTATTCTGATCACCAAAGTTTACTAGTATCTTTTCTGTGAAATGAGCACGATTAGTGGTGCGTGTCATCACATCACATCAAAATCTTACTTTGCCACGCATCATTTTCATTCCATAATAATAGTTCTGTGGTTGATACAAAACATGTTTATCAGGTTATTTGGAGTTTTATTCTTGCTAGTTTCAGTACCTTCCAGAATGAGTTGTTTCAGGGCTCCGTCACTTTAAGAAAACCAGCTGATGCTGACCACCCCTCTCCCATTCAGGCTGCTATAAGCTGAGGCTCTAGCCTATTTTAGAAAACAACGCCGCCAATTTGCCGCAACTCTGCGGCGGCATCAGAGAGCCTCAGGTGGTTTATAAATGCATAGACCGTGATGGCAATGTTGCGCAATCATGCCCTTTTTTAGGTGATGGTGGTATAAAGGGGCTATGTGGGCGTTCTCTGTGCTGCCGCAAACTTCCGTTGATCTTAGACATAACTTGCCTTTTATTGCGATTGAAGCCACGTTCATCGTTTTTTTAACAATTAGCTCCTAAAGGTGTCTGTCCTGCACCGTTGTCCTGTGTCCTCTAAAAGGTGCTTATGATACCTGGAAGGGCCTCGGAGGAGAGCTGTTGCTTGTTGTCTTGCATATGAGAGGTAGTTTTATTCTATTTTCCATGTTTGTGACATCACAAACGAGGTCTTTTTGAAACGACTTGTTTTAACCACATAGTTCCTAAAACCAAACGCTGGACATTTTTTAAAAATGTTTTTAAATTGTTTGAAGCGTTTATAAAGCCAGTGGAAGGAAGGAAGGAAGGAAGGAAAGAAAGAAAGAAAGAAAGAAAGAAAGCAATCTTTTTTTTAGCGCCTCTCAATATAAAAATCCTGAGGCGCTTCACAAAAACCAAAAAATTAAGATACAAAAAAGATTTCCAAAAATTATTAAAAATATGTTTAAAGTGAGAAAAAACATAATAAATGTGACCAAAAAATGTAAGGACAGAGAGAGAAGATGAACAGGAAAGAGGGAAATCAGTGGATCTCAGGAAAGGTGGAATAGGTAGAAAGAGCAGAATAAGGAGAGGGTGGTGACAAAGGTCACCAAAGCTTGAACAAGTGAGTCTTCAGCTGCTTCTTAAAGGAGACCACTGAGTCCACTGATCTCGGGCTCAGGGGGAGAGAGTTCCAGAGTCTGGGGGCCACAGCAGCAGATGATCTGTCACCTTTGACCTTTAGCCTGGTGCTGCACAACCAGTAGGCTTTGGTCACTGGACCCAAATGCAGCACTGAAGGATGCAAAGGGTGAGTTTTGCGCAATATGTAAACTGTTAAAATAGCTGAAAGGAGTGAGGGGTGCAACACTAGAACCAAAATGAAATGACAGTCTTTGTATTCATAAAAAAAAGCTTTATTTGTACATAACCTAACACAAATGATGAAAAGGGGGAGAAAGGGATGCTTAGGTGGTGTTAAATCAAAGTAAATATCAAACCCAGGCCTAGCTGGCTAATACAACAAACCAAAACTCTAGCTTTTCTTATCTAACAAGGTGTAGGCACCAACCTACCTTCCTAATGTGTGTACCATATGTGATGAAAATGTACAGGGTACCCCGAGCTTACTTAGTCCACTCTATGTCCCTTTAAAATGTATCTCTGCTGTTGATCAGAGAGAAAAGTTAAAGTGCTGCTAGCTTACCAATAGTCAGTTTGTCTGAGAAACTGAGGACTGGATGAACAGAGAGAGGCGATGTCAGAATAAATGCAGATTAGCAGCGGGTGTGTGTGTTATGTGCAAACTGATACACAAAACAAAAGACTCAAGTCTACAAAGCTGGAAAACAAACAAAACAACAAAACAATACAACAAACACTCAACCCTGACAGGAAACTATTGAACAAGTTTTGAACCAAGTCTTCAGATGTTCTGTGTTAAGAAAAAAATATTTCCATAAAGTGTCTCTACATGAATTCCAGGCCAGGTGATTGGAGAGAAACTCATCACTTGGATCTCCATGTTGGTCCTTCACAGCTTTCAGATGGGTGGTGGGAAGTTATTGGGCTGCAGCGGGAATCATTCTTCACAAAGAAGAAAATCAGAAAGTGCAGAATTTTTGTCGTTGTTCAGGAAGCAGCTGGTGCAAACATCATTCTAAAGGATATTTCTCTGTCTCACCCTTTCACTGTGTCTACTGTAGGGTTGTCACGGTGTGAAAATTTAACCTCACAGTTATTGTGACCAAAATTACCACGGTTTTTGGTATTATCGCGGTATTTTTTTTAAATGAATGAATGAATGAATGATCAATTTATTCAGTCAGTTATCTTAAGATAATGTACATTAACATGTCATACAATTAGATACAAATACCATTTCTCACTAACATATGCCTTGTTTTTTATATGGTGTCTATTTGGTATATCATGACTGAATAGGTTTAGGCAGAAGCAATAGCTTATAGAATTGCCTAACCTACTTACAAAACATTTTTTTAATTTCCCGCAATGAACCAACAACCCAAATAAAAGTAAAACACAAATCCATCCATCAACATCAAATTAATACTCTTCAAAAATGTTTTTACTGATAAGTTTTTTAAGAACTGAAAGAGAAGTTGCTAATTTTAATTCTATTTTAGCCTCATTCCAAAATTTTACTCCCATTACAGAGATACATCTCCTTTTCATGCCCTTTTTGGCTTTTTGTAGAACAAACATACATACACCTCTTAAATCATATTTACTTTCCCTCTTTGCAAAAAACATTAGTATATTTTTTGGCAGAGCTGTTAATTTTACTCTAAACATAAATTGCATTATTTTATAATAATATAGATCTTCTAATTTCATAATCTGTGATTTTAAAAACAACGGGTCAGTATGAGCATAATAATTGCTCTTGTTCATAACTCGAATAGATTTCTTTTGTATAGTTTTTATTTCATGTATATATGTTTTAAAAGTTGAACCCCATATTTCTATACAATATGCCATGTATGGTTGTATTAGTGAACAGTATATTAGACGTAAGGCCTTATGGTTTAGTATGTCCTTCAGCCTATATAATAGACCCAAAGATTTGGCAATTTTTCCTTTTATGTAATTTAAATGATGCTTCCAGGATAAGTTAGAGTCAATCACAACACCAAGAAATTTTATTTCAGACACTCTTTCAAGTTCAGTATCTGAAATTGTTAATTTAAAGTCCCCATTTTTTACATTTTCACACAATTAAATAAACCCTGTATGTCAGGAAATATTGTCCTCAGTTTGTGTCTAAATTTTGCCTAAAATGTGTTATTTTGTAATTATGTTGTTTATTTGTTTACATTTTTCCCCTTTAGTCTTTAAAATACCAATAATTGCCCATAACTTCTTATTTTATGTCTGTTTGATGTCATCATTTAAAAATATTAGATCAGATGATACTCAGTACTGAAGTAGCCTTCTAATCAGATACTTTTTTACCCTTACTTGAGTAATAAACCCTATATCAGGAAAATATTGTCCTCGGTTTGTGTCCTTCCAGTGAGCTTTGCAGATGTGGGAAAATGTCATCAGGCAGTAATCGTTGTTAAATTCATAATTATTCTCGGAGAGAGACCAACTCTTATCTGCCCCTGGGAGCCCCGTAATGCATAGCGTCATTTCAACATGGCGGTGTCCGCGACACGGTTTATATGCAGGTAGCGGCGCTGCGGCTGCTTTATATAGCCACTCGTTGCGTTCTCCCTCAACCCAAATCCTCGGATCACGCATTTTAGCTAAAACGCTAACGTTAGCTTGCCTTGCGTTGACTGTAGAGTTGTGGGTGATGGTCACGCAGATGTGTCATGAGATTTGAAGCGTTGCTGCCTTTCACAGACACTTTTTCTGCTCGTGCTGCAAACAGGATAGCCGTCTTCTATCAACTGTCCCTCGGCATTCTTCAAATATCCAAAAGATGCCCGTACTTCCCACTTTTGTCTTCTTTGAGGGATAATAAATGTCCTCCTGAGCGCTGCCGTCTCCTCCTTTGGCCATTATTTCAGCTTTAGCTTCAAGAAAGTTTTGGTTGTAAACAACAAAGTGCGCATGTACCGCCGGCAACTTCAGCAGATGATACGGTGGCTGGTAAGGGTCACCGCGCCTACACCGCAGCCGCGGTAATCCACTGAGATAATATTTTTTTTTTAAAACAAGACGGTTATTAATACTTTTTTACCGGGGTTTACCGCTACACCGGTTACCGTGACAACCCTAGTCTACTGTGGGTTTAAAGGGAATGAATCAGCAGGTGGTACTAAAACCATGCACAGCAAAGCTAGGGCAACACTTCTTTAACGTTATCACATCGTAGATTGTCAAAAGTAAAGGTCAATGAAGAGTCGCCCTTATTAACAACATTCTTTAAAAAAAAACATCTTTAGTTGCACTTCTATGTTTTACCACCAATTGTACACAAAGAAGTAAAGACATTACTACTAAATATGTACGTTAGTAAATATGTATAGTACAAATAGGTGATTAGGACAGATAACCGAGTTCTCTGTGCATCTGGAATAAACTGTTCTTTATTAACTAGTTTAACCGGAGATTAATTTTTCTTCACGTTCACAGTGCAGGAAAGCTTGAATCTATATCAGATTTGTTTTCAAAGCAACCTCAGTCTGAACCGTGGTTTCGTCTCATCTCACATACTTCCTTGGTGCTTGGCAGACTTCACAAATCTGTGCAAGAGAATGCTGAACGCAGCAAGATCAAATATAAACGACAAAAGTAACGACCTGGCTTTCATTGCTTGGCCATAATTTAAGAACTAATGCACACTTGCTAATGTGTTTCATCCATATTTACTTCTGTATACACAACTCACAGTGTGAGAAGGCACAGGCGTCATGCTGCGTGCACCACCACTCATCTGTTGAAAAAGGATTTTAGAAATTATGTTAGATGAATTGACAGGAATGCTTACGGTAATGCTCCAGCTCTGAAGGATTCTCAAGTAACGGGTTGTCCAGGCTTTAGTGGGCGATGGTCGAGGCCAACGCTGATCACCTAGCTTGGCAAGACATCCATCCATCCATCCATCCATCCATCCATCCATCCATCCATCCATCCATCCATTTTCTTCCGTTTATCCAGAGTCGGGTCGCGGGGGCAGCAGCCTAAGACGAGAGGCCCAGACTTCCCTCTCCCCAGCCACTTGGGCCAGTTCCTCCGTGGGAATCCCAAGGCGTTCCCTGACCAGGTGAGAGACATAGTCCCTCCACCGTGTCCTGGGTCTACCTTTAGGCCTCCTCCCGGTCGGACGTGCCCAGAAAAACTACACATGTAAATATGTAGTTTGGCCACGACCCTCAATGAGACATATTCATAGAGATGTAAGTCAGTCAACGGGCCAGTCTGCCATACACCATGGAAGTAGTTGAAGATGAAGTGCCTCTTTCTGCTTATGTCTCAAAGAAAAGCCCAAGTCTAAATGATCCAAAGCGGTTTCAAACCAGCGCCGTTCCCAAGACACCACCAACTTTGTTGTTTTGGCCCATAACAGCTCGGCTGTAATGGTACCAAGCCTGTCTAGCATCTCTACAGAGTGCTGTGATTGCCCCAACCTTAACTTAACCGAGCCAGTGATAGATGGGCTGCGTGGTGGTGCAGTGGTCAGCACTGTTGCCTCGCAGCAAGAAGGTCGCAGGTTCAAAAATCGGCTGCATCCTTTCTGCGTGGAGTTGCGTGTTCTCCCCATGCATGTGTGGGTTTCCTCCGGGTACTCCGGTTCCCCCCACAGATCACAACATGCCCTACAGGTTCACCGTTGTACGTTCCTTTGGATTAAAGTTTCTGCCAAATAAACAAACAGACATAGAACTGCTGGAGCCACGATTGAGCACGGCTAGACCAATCTGCAGAGTGAGATCTTGGACTAGTGATTTGTCTGGAGTTCTGGGCTACTGCTGACCCCTTGGCTCCACAAAATTTAAAATGACGCAAAAAACTAATTAGCTAATCAAATAGCAGCAACTCAATGCATGCATACGACTAGACGTGGTGAAAATGCGTTGCTACAGTTTAAACGGAGCATCAGAACAGAGAAGATAGGAGGTTTAAAGGTGTGGAACTCTGAAAAACCATTGCAGGCTGAACATGAAAATAGTCTCCTACACCTTTCTGCTGCATTTGCTTGTGATGGAGAACAGACGGTGAAACTCTAGGATTAGAAAAGCCTGACAGATCTACGTCACGCTTTCACTTAACATTCATGAACTCACTCAACTCGCAACGGGGAAGGCTGTTGTTGGTGTAGTGTCCAGGAGAGCAGAGAACGTCCAGACTAGTAGAAGCTAACTGTTAGCATTAGCAACTCCACCACACAGCAGAACTCTTTCAGGCTTGTGTTATTTGTGGAGATAAAACATCCAAACAAGCCTCTCAGTCCTGCCTTGTTCTGCCACTCTGCTGTAGCAGACTTGTCCGTGCGAACCCAGGTGCTTCTGGGCCTTTTTTGCCCTGAGGATGGCTCGCAAGGTATTCGTCCTTACTGGAGACCACTGCAAATGTCCCACACCTTTAAGTGACTTTGAGTGCAGGGCTAACGGTACCTGATGGATATTACAGAAACTGCTAATCTTCTGGGATTCTTACCCACAACCTTCTCTAGGGCAGATGTCACCAACTCCAGTCCTCAGGGGTTACCATCCTGCTACTTGTCTGTGTTTCCTGCTCTACCACTTCTGAAAGGAGTGATCTAATCATCTCCATACCACATTAACTCTGCACAGGCCTCTTAATACTCATTAATTTTAATCAGGTGTGTGGGAGCAAAGAAACAGCTAACATGTGCAGGATGGTGGCCCTCGAGGACCGGAGTTGGTGACCCCTACTCTAGGGTTTACAGAGAATGGTCTGACAAAGAGAAAGTGTTCAGTTGTGAGCATAAAAATGTCTTGACGATGTCAGAGGAGACAGAGAACAGCACTTTGGGACGATAGAAAGGCAACAGGAGCAATAATCCCTTCCATCCTCTTGAATAAGAAAACATCTAATGGTGCTTTTTTAATAAAGCAACAAACCGCTTTACGATGACTTCATGCTGTCAGATTTTTGTGGCATCCTTTTCTGCTTTCACCAAACCCATCAATGCTTTTAGCTTTTGATCATCTCTAAATGATTTACCGCTAAAATGCACCCGTACTGTTTGTGTGCAGTCTGCGCTTCCCCTAAAGCAGCTTGTGTGACAGCTGACGAGGTGATTCAGTGTAACGTGCATCAGTGTGAGAATGCTGACAGTACTCTTAACATTCTCATCAAAGCCGCAGCATTTCCTCTGAACCCCCTCCTCCAAGGCCCTGATGTGAGCAGCAGGCCCCGTTCAGCCTTATACACTCAGCCTAATTATGCTCAGGCCAGCATGAGCAGAAGAAAGAGCCCCACCGAACGACTGCAGCCCTGACAGAGCAAGAGAATGGGAATAGGAGAAAAGGATAATTAGGAATATAGTCCATTTTCCCTCCTTTTTCCTCCTTCTCTCCTCACTCCGCCTCATCTGCATGTTTTGGAAGGTTTCTCAAATTACCGTGCCAGTCCCTTAAACCATTTCTCCATCCATCCTCCACCGGGGGGTAAAGTATCATGGCGTGTGAGGAGGTGAGAAAAAGGATGGAGTGAGTTTTAATTCACTGAATAAATTAGCCATTTTGTGGGATAAAGAAATAAGAAAGTTTGCTTTTTATTGTTTGTTTTCCTTTGGTGTCTCGTCGGCCTGATGCACACAAACAAACGTGAATTATTACTCCTGAAGGGACCCCTTAATGCACTGCGCAAACAGGACGCAGTGTGAATCAGTCCTCATGGGGTTGCTTATATTTATGCTCCATGTCCAACTCCATCTAGTCCTGCATGAGTCACTGTCTGCTGCATAGATTATTAGTTATAAAACTCAGCAGCAAAACAGATCAGTCTCTTTGAATTATTGACTAAATAAACGTTTGGTTTGCTACTCTCTGGAAAACGTGTGATGCAGATAGCTTCCTGAACAGCTTCAGTTTGGAGAAATAGTTTTGCTAGTCAGGACTGACGAGCTAGTGGCTAGTGTGAAAGCAGCAAAAACCAAAGTGACTTACTGTTACCTTAAAAAATATCTCAGTCACAAACTTTGTTTTAGAATATCTCCCTCATGCATCTCCATGTTTGTTGGGCAGGTTTAGCACCATGGCTGTTGCGGTGAAAGACTACAAAGATGGTGTCTGCTCAGGAATGCCGCTCGTTTGAAGCGGCTTTGGCATCAACTTTGGATGATTTAAACTTGGGCTTTCCTTTAAGACATGTGCACACAGAGGTACATAAATAATTTATTTAGAAAAAGGATGTATTTGCTTCTTCTTCTACAGTGTATGGCAGACTGATTTCTGTAGAGATAAATGTGACGCACTGTTCGTTGCTCTGATTGGTCCTAGTGCTGTCCAGTTGTGTCCAGAGACAGTTTGAAGGACGACTGTACGTTCCCTCACACGGCTGAGCTCAGTCTATGGGTCGTAGCCAGACTTTATACATATTTACATAAAGGATGGCTTACCAGGCTAAGAAACTACAGCAGTAATGAAAGTAACCAAACAGGCATTTCAAGAGTTAAAATTCTCACAATGATTGAATGTTTCTTTCCTTTTTCTAATTGAACATTTCTTTCCTTAATGACTTAAGAGGGTGGTAAAGGAAAGTGACGCCTGAGGGTTAAAAGCTCTAAAAGCTCACAGCAGTTCATGCAAATGTTACATTATTGGATTTTATTTCACCATAAATGTTGGACCATAGGGTCGTCCACAGGGAACGCTGTGGCTCTTTGCAAGACTTAAAGCAGAAGTGAGCGTGTTCCATGTTAACATTTAAAATAGAAATGCTGATATTTTCCTTTGTAGAATTTTTTTAACAAATTTACATAAGAGCTTGTAAAGCCTGAAGCATCCGGATTGAGGATCCATCCATCCATTCATCAATGCATCCATTCATCCATCCATTCATCAATGCATCCATTCATCCATCCATTCATCAATGCATCCATCCAACCATCCATTCATCAATGCATCCATTCATCCATCCATTCATCAATGCATCCATCCATCCATCCATCCATTCATCAATGCATCCATTCATCCATCCATTCATCAATGCATCCATTCATCCATCCATTCATCAATGCATCCATTCATCCATCCATTTATCAATGCATCCATTCATCCATCCATTCATCAATGCATCCATCCAACCATCCATTCATCAATGCATCCATTCATCAATCCATTCATCAATGCATCCATTCATCCATCCATTCATCAATGCATCCATCCAACCATCCATTCATCAATGCATCCATCCAACCATCCATTCATCAATGCATCCATCCAACCATCCATTCATCAATGCATCCATCCATTCATCAATACATCCATCCATCCATCCATTCATCAATGCATCCATCCATCCATCCATTCATCAATGCATCCATCCAACCATCCATTCATCAATGCATCCATCCATCCATCCATTCATCAATGCATCCATCCAACCATCCATTCATCCATGCATCCATTCATCCATCCATTCATCAATGCATCCATCCATCTATGCATTCATCCATTCATCTGTCCATTCATCAATGCATCCATCTATGCATTCATCCATGCATCCATTCATCCATCCATTCATCAATGCATCCATCCATCTATGCATTCATCCATTCATCCATCCATTCATCAATGTACCCATCCAACCATGCATTCATCCATGCATCCATTCATCAGTGCATCCATCCTTCTATGCATTCATCCATGCATCCATTCACCCATCCATTCATCAATGTACCTATCCAACCATGCATTCATCCATGCATCCATTCACCCATCCATTCATCAATGTACCCATCCAACCATGCATTCATCCATGCATCCATTCATCCATCCATTCATCAATGTACCCATCCAACCATGCATTCATCCATGCATCCATTCATCAGTGCATCCATCCTTCTATGCATTCATCCATGCATCCATTCACCCATCCATTCGTCAATGTACCCATCCATCTATGCATTCATCCATGCATCCATTCATCCATCCATTCATCAGTGCATCCATCCATCTATGCATCCATCCTTCTATCCGTCCATCTATCTATGCATTCATCCATGCATTCATTCATCCATCCATTTATTTGTCCGTCCATCCATCATTGCATTCATTTATGCATCCATTCACCCATCCATTCGTCAATGTACCCATCCATCTATGCATTCATCCATGCATCCATTCATCCATCCATTCATCAATGCATCCATCCATCTATGCATTCATCCATTCATCCATCCATTCATCAGTGCATCCATCCTTCTATGCATTCATCCATGCATCCATTCACCCATCCATTCATCAGTGCATCCATCCATCTATGCATCCATCCTTCGATACGTCCATCTATCAATGCATCCATCCATGCATCCATTCACCCATCCATTCATCAATGTACCCATCCAACCATGCATTCATCCATGCATCCATTCACCCATCCATTCATCAATGTACCCATCCAACCATGCATTCATCCATGCATCCATTCACCCATCCATTCATCAATGTACCCATCCAACCATGCATTCATCCATGCATCCATTCATCCATCCATTCATCAATGTACCCATCCAACCATGCATTCATCCATGCATCCATTCATCAGTGCATCCATCCTTCTATGCATTCATCCATGCATCCATTCACCCATCCATTCGTCAATGTACCCATCCATCTATGCATTCATCCATGCATCCATTCATCCATCCATTCATCAATGTATCCATCCATCTATGCATCCATCCTTCTATCCGTCCATCTATCTATGCATTCATCCATGCATCCATTCATCCATCCATTCATCAGTGCATCCATCCATCTATGCATCCATCCTTCTATCCGTCCATCTATCAATGCATCCATCCATGCATTCATTCATTCATCCATCCATTTATTTGTCCGTCCATCCATCATTGCATTCATTTATGCATCCATTCGTTCCAGCCATGAATTCATCCATCCATCAATCCATCCATCCATCATCCATCCATCCAGTTTTCTGTCCATCTAAAATGTAGCTCATCATTTTTCACAGAACCTCACCTCTAGCCCTTTGATGCATAATGGTCACTACAGTGGACAGGTACTCAAAATTGTTATTTATTTATTTTTGCTATTAAGCACAGCTGTTGAAGACTTTATTGCATTTGAGCCCCTTCATTTGGACTTCAGTAAGCTAAGCCAACATATTTCATGTTCAGAATGCACGCTGTCCACTGAGGTACACATGTAATAAATTATTTGTAAATTAACAAAATATTACAAAAAATATTTGTTGAAATTTGTTTCATTCACACCTAAAGATGAATGAAAAAAAATGTTTAAAAAATCATGGTTGAAGATTTCATAATTCATGCATCAAAGGGTTAAAGATCAGAACTATCCCTCACATGTGGAACATGACTGAAGCATGATGTACTAAGTAGAAGGGTCATGGTGGCCATATTGGTAATTGTCCTTTCCATTTCCACCAACAACACTCTGCCTCAGTTGCGTTACTGTTTCTTTGTTGCTTCACATCTGAAGCTTTGTAAAGGTTTTCCCTGTAGTGAAAAAGAGTAAAATTCCCAGTAGTTAATCCCCTCCTTCCTGGTTAAATAGTATCATCCATTTCTTGCTCTGCAACCTTAGCTAAGGTTAGTGTGCACAAATCCATTGGCCTCACAATTTGAAAAACCCAAAACATGTGGGGCCACTCTCGCTAAACCTCAACAGATGCACTACCGCTTTACTTTTCTTTTGACAGCGTAATTCTTACACGTCTGCAATTTATAACTGAAAATTGCTACAAAATCCCCCACGCCACTCTGCACCCATGCACAGAAAGCACCAGGGATGTTTTATAGGTTCTTATGAATAGAAACTGATAACATTATGGAGGTTTCATTTCACCCGTACAACGTTGATGTCATTTCCACTTCTCCAGGCTCAAAGCATTTACACCAGAGACAAATCTCCTAAATCACACGTGACAAATTTCATTCTCATGCAACCATAAGTCATGCGGCGTCCTAGGAATGTGAAATCAGTCAGCAGATATGGAAACAAAATTGCTCGTGTGAGCGTAGACGGGGCCATTAAAAAGCATATTGTGGTCATGAGAGGGGTAAGTGTGGTTACAAGGTCATGGGAGGGATCAGCCTAATTTACTCTGGCCTGCAGCCTCTCCTCGAAATGATCTGAGTTTAAATAAAACGCAGACAGTAACAGCAAAACCTCCGCATTTCTAGTTAATTCTGTTCCAAATCAGCGCTCGGTCTAATAGTTGCACGGAGAGGAGAAAACGGACGGAGAGGCTTGTTATTAGGCAGCACAACAGATTAACAGAGCACCATATTAACCTTCAGGTACATCTAATTGTTGGGAAATTGAATGCAGCTCTCGGTGAGGAACGAGGGGGATCGATATATCGAGTTGTCCTGGCTTACAACCTCTAATCCTGAAAATCTGCTGGAGGAGCTGCAGTGCTGTTTTGAATGGAGGAGTAACCGAATGACTGAGATGGCGTTGCTTATGCATAACTCATGAAATCCATCTTCCTACATCAACTCATTTTTCTTCAAGTGTCTTCGAATTTTTGAGATGATTCAATGTTTTCTTCCCGCCAGTCTGCACAAAACCTTCCCCTATGTGAGTGTGTGCAGGACTTCTCTTATCTTGTATGGATTATGTTGATCTGAATGGTAATTACACACAGCAACAGATAAACATATGAAGCTATTGATCACAGCTAAATCAGCCTCAGGCAAATCCAGTAGAGCACAGAGAAGGTGAAGAGTGGGATCCTGAGAAACCGTGTTTTACTTGAAATTGGTCACGTCGTTTCACACGCATGCTGAACATGGAAGTAGTCTTCTACCCCTATTTCCTGCATAAATAGACAGGAAAACACTCTGGTCAGCAAAAAACTCACAAATCTACATCATAATGTAAATGAGCATTTATGGACCCCCCCCCCCCCCCCCCCCCCCCCCCCCCATCTTGGCTCCTAACGCTTGGCTGTTGTTGATTTAGCATCCAGAAGAGAGCAGTGTGTGTTTCGGCTAGTAGAAGCTAACTGTTAGCATTAGCAACTCCACCACACAGCAAAACTCCTCCAGGTTTGTGTTATTTGTGAAGATAAAACTTCAGCATTGCAAAGCAAACAAGAGCAGAGTCGAATTGCCGTGGGCTAAGTCTCCAAACCGTCCCGTCGTCTGCCTCCCACCCCTCCAACTAGCTTCTACTTCCTAAAACGGAGGCACCGAATATTTCCCCCCACAAAGAACGACTAACAAGACATTAATTTATACTAGAGACCACCAATTGAAGTAATGAGTGAATGAGCTTTTAAAACCAGGGTGAAGTCTTTTCAGACCCCTAACGTGTTTGTATTCTTCTAAATAAAAATAACTAAATCGTCTAATTTCACCTCTAATGTTCATTTATTGAAAAAGAAAACACACCTCCAAGTTTCTAAAATGGCTCATTGTTTGTGCGGAGCAAAGCTGCCCAGAGTCTCCGGTCCGTCATTCAATCACAGCCCACTGTGCCACTTGTCATCCGCAGTCAGGTCCATTATTGAAGAGCGCCCCTCAGGCCACCTCCGAGTCTTTAGCAGCTCGATTAAATTAGAGTGACACCTGGCTCCAATTCTCCACTGTAATGGGTCTTCTTTTCATCCAGCCCCTTTTATATCAGCCTAATAGACCAGCTGATGAAATATTATAAAACCAGAGCTCTTTCTCTGCGCTCCGGTGAACCCTTCACAGCGGCGAGAGAAACAAGTCATTGGTGCGTGAGACGTTGTTGATAAGGCAAATTAACAGGAAGTATTTGGACAGTACAGAATAACGCTGGAAAAATGAGATTACAGCTCTTTCATGAGGTAGTCATTGAGTCATGACATTTTACATTACATTAGTACTTTTTACAACATTAAATATGGTTAGTGGCTCGTGCACACGCTGAAGGGCTGGTGGGTGGCGATATTTTTAACCTCTGCTCGGCAACAGCAACATGATTTGTTTCTGTTACCCCAAGAAAAGAAGAGGTGCCATTAGGTGGTCGTTTACAGTTAGACTGACACAAATATTGAAATTTTATACTGTTAAAAGTACAGAATCACGTAGAAATAGAGTTTAGCTCCTTTTCTTCTCTGTGTCATGAGCGGTGCAGCAGGAGCAAAATCACTGGAGGAAAATCCTCCACCATCTCCAGAGCGCTGAAGCATTTATCTTTTCCAGGATGAGCATCCTCGGGTGCAAGGAATGATGCTTCACACCATGAATGCATAGAGACAATACATGTGGTTTTAAGGAAAAACGTTTAAAATAAATTATGCACGTTTCCCCATCTTGAACTTTATGAGAGTTATACGTTTCTCTGTTTTTCAGCTGCATATTTAGTCAGTTTAGCAGGAGATTTGTTTTCACACTGAGATGGTCAAACGTGTTATTGCTTCGCCTATTTCAAATCTCTACCCTGAGTAAATGGTGTAACTGAGTAATAGACATGTTTTTGATGGCCATGGGGGGGGGGGGGGGGGGGGGGGGGCAAACACTCCACATCAACCCTATTTTGTTGCCCGTAAATCAGAAATAAACTTATTTAGGTTCAAGTAAGAATTGTGCCCAGAGGTAGTTCTTGCATGAATGTGGCCCGGGGTCATTTATTGTGTTTCCCCCTTAGCAAGATGTCTACTTCTGTTTACTTATCAATTACAGGAGACACGTTATGGCTTATTAAAATGTATAATAGTCCTTTGGTCGATTTTTTTGGTTTGTGAAGCGCCTCGTGATCTTTATCTTGAGAGGTGCTTTATAAAAGTTCGTTTTCATTCTTTCTTACAAAACACAAGCATGGTGTTTTTTGCCTTGCATAAAAATAGTTTAACTGCTTTATTATTGATATTTTCAGTACCTTCCAGAATGACAAGGCAAAACAAAACAGCCTCATTTATATTTCCTACAAAAGGGAACTCAATGTGCTTTACAAGCAGCAAGAACAGACAAAACAAATTAATAATGGAATCACACGTAAAACCCTGAAGACTAAAACTAGAAAACTAACAAGTGATCAATAAAGCGTTGAGTCGGCAACTAAAAGTGGCCAGCCAGGAATTAAATTTGAACGGTAGAGAAAGAGGGGGGTGCCTCCTGGAAACTCTCCTATTCAAATAACCCCACCCCCGGGAATTCTAATCGAGCCAATCAGCATACGTCACACACAGCAACGCTGAGTCTCTCTTAAACATGGTGACGGAACTAGAACATGTCTTCAAAACCACAACAAGAAGAAGAGCTAAAAGCATTTCTTCTAAGATAAAGATGTTTATATTTATGTATTTAGCAGACGCTTTTGTCCAAAGCGACTTACAAGTGATAATTGGCATGTTGCCCTTGAGGCTAACAACAACAATAACAACAACAACTTGACATCAATCATGGAGAGGAGGGAACAATGAGTGGACAGTAGAGAGGGGGACGGGTGCAGGGAGGGTGCTAGTTTTAGAAGATGCTCTCTGAAGAGCAGGGTCTTCAGGAGTTTCTTGAAAAATGAAAAAGAAGCTCCTGTTCTGGTCGTGCTTGGAAGGTCATTCCACATTTGTGGAACGATGCATGAGATGTTTGCGCCATCGCAAGAACGCCATTTTTGACTACAGCTAAAAAACGACAGCGTTGCGCGGTAGAGTCGGCATTTCCGCCTCTTTTCTGATTGGTTGTTTTTGAGCTGCCTAGTCCCGCCCCTCATGTCTGCCTGAGAGTAACCAGACCAGTACCCTGTGTAGACAGAGGACCGAGTCTGGCAGGCCAGGCTAATATGAACCAGTCACAACAAAAGCTGGCAGAAGGAGGTTGGGAGGGGCTGGGACTCCCTGTTCAACTGGGAGAACCCGCTTCCAGAGGGGTGAAGGTGAAGGATTATGATAGCGAGCAGTGGGTTCTTGGTGGCCGTTTCAAGGCTATGCTAATTTCCCATTTGTGACATCACAAACGGGGACTTCTTAAAATAGCTTGTTTTAGATAAATAATTCCTAAAAACAAACACTGACAGAAAATGGATAGATGTGTTTATTTATTTATTTTTTACATTTGGAGTGTTTGTAGAGGCTGGAAAGAGCCACATGGCAGCATGAAGGAATGCAAACGGTGAGTTTTGCACAAAATGTCCCCTTTTCAGTCTCCCTGCAGACTGACTCAACTGATCATCGGAGCAAATAGCTCTCTGGATCTTTAGCCACATCGCCCATGCCTAAAACCGCCTCTGATTGTTTCAGTCTCAGCAAACAAATTGTGTTTGCCTCCTGTTTTCCCTTAATCCAGCTAGTTCTGTTTACCAGATGGGTGTGACTTAATCATTCGCGTCGTGATTTTACGTAGAGATGCCATTGGCACGGTGTTTTCTGTTTTTTTCCAAACCCATGAGAGGAACGTCCTTCCCTCCCCTGATTAGATACGTATTGCTCTTAT
Organism: Nothobranchius furzeri; assembly: GCF_043380555.1. NCBI lineage: Eukaryota > Metazoa > Chordata > Actinopteri > Cyprinodontiformes > Nothobranchiidae > Nothobranchius > Nothobranchius furzeri. The sequence goes on from NC_091752.1 coordinate 1,278,810, forward strand.
CCCACGCATCTGTAACTGCCAGCCAGCAGAAACACATAAAACTCACCGCTTCATAGGCCGAGTGCTTTAAATAAAGATCGGATGCTCCTTTTGTCCACGTTTGAATCACAATTGAGTCCTAAAACTGAATATTTCGATTTCTCCTGAACGCGGCGTATCACTCCATCCCGCCTGCACGAGAAAATAAAACCCTCAAACCCGACAGAGAAAGTTTTACCAACGAGATGCTCTTATTCATCTCGTGTTCAGGGATTATTTCCAGCAGCTCAGAGTGGAGAAAAAGGAGCCACGCTATCTCAAAGGAAGTACGGAGAAAGTAATGCATGGTAAAGCTTAAATTGAGGCCATTATTGAGGGCAGGCAGGGAATAGATTGGGGATTGACTAAAGAACGCGAAGGCAGGGAAAGCCATTTAGTTAGGTCAGATGAACGGTGGCGGCAGCTGCAGGAAGATTCCCAAATGATGCAGAACATCGACGCGTCTCACCGCAAATATCCTTACACTTCACACGGAGAAGATTTAGCTGACTTTTCATTTTCTGTGATTCAATATAAACACTTCTTGACATTTGTTAAAGAATAGATTTGAGCTTTTCTTCATTAAGTTAGGTTTTCACTGTGGAGACTCAGTTTTACTCACAAACCCCTTTTCCTTTCAAGTTTAACCGTACGGAGCTACATTTCTCTCAGCTGTTAGCGTTGGCCCACGGTTGCCTAGGTACTGCTGTTGTGATCCGTGCTAATTGCACAGAGAGACACAGAAAGTGGCTTCCCTTGTTGTAAGCAGCACTTTAGAAAGGGCACGGAGAACAGGAGATAATGCTCAACTCCTTAAATTAGGCCACAGAAACAAGCTGTTTGAGCTCAGCTGGATTTTACAAAAACTCTAATATCACCCAGCTTTACTTGCTGCTATAATTCATACCAAAATGAGAAAATATTCACTTATATTAGGGCCGAATAGATCAAAAATAGGGGTTCGGTGCATGAAAAGCACTTATGTGTTGTGCTGATTGCTACCCTGACTCCAGACTGATCATTTATGGATTTCTTTGACAAGAAAAGTGACTTTTTCCACCAGGATAATGTCTCTGTTGGTTGCCAGCTGCGACATGTTCAGATTTAGGAGAAAACGTCTGAATCAGAGGACAGTTAAACTATTCTTCTGCCAATAACTGAGCGGCGTATTTCTATTCGCATGTGTACAAATGCAAACCATGAGTGCTATCAAGTAAAAATCTGCAATTCTGCGTTTTCTTTGTGACGGCAAGAAATAATTAAACCGTAAAGCCAGATTTCCTGCACGGGGATTCTGAATGAATGCACACAAAGCAAGAATCCTGTGGGCTCGCTCTCAACTATCTCTGGATCACTCTATCACGCATTAAGAATATTATCCCCCCCCCACCCCCCACACAGTGCACAAAGAGGCAGAGAGAGAAAGCATATGTACGAATGAGTCAGGGCTGTTTGTAGTACGGTTTCAGTCTCGAGCTGTTTCAAGCAGCTGGTTTGAGAGAGCTGCAGATCGTGTTTAGTAAGCTTACTCTCATTATATCAGACCCCGGGGAGAGAAGGGCCCTCTTCCTCCATACTATCAAAGCCACGGAGCTGCTTTAGAGGACATGCTTCAGTAAGAATAGAGGCTCTGGAGTACACGGAGAAAGTAGCACGCTCAGCCCTCATCACTTGTGTTGTGGGAAGCTGCCAGCCTGCACGGCTTTTGATCAAACCTTTCTGCAATGGCTGCGGGTGACAGGTATACCAGTCCATAGTGGTGCGGATAAATAGCATGATTAGCATAATGCACCACGAACAAATTTAGCTTGCATCGTGCATGACATATATTTAGTTTTATGTTATGTTTTGCCTGCAGCATGCACATGCCTTTGTCAAAACGTTCCACAAGAAAAAGCTGCAGTTACGTAAACAGGATATTTATCTCCATTTATCTCCACACAATTGTAAAGTAACGTCATTTCCATCTAGTTAGTCACTGCTGTTGCATTTTCCTGCTTTCAGTAGCTTTTAAGTAATCAAAAACAAGCAGACAGCATTTCTCTGCAGAAATTATTTACGCTATGTTGTTTCCTCTGGAGAAGAGCAATATTAATAGAGACATTAGTTTTCCTTCATTCTTTTCATATTTGCTTTCTGGCATTAGCATAAATGCTAGTTCTTCCTCTTTTTCCTTCATAGCTTTACCAACGTCAAAATCAAATGTAGTTTTTAAACCTTTAACTACAAATTTCATGACATTTTCATTTAAAGAATGTTTCATACCTTTACATAACCAAAGAAAAGAAAATATCATTGACAGTGGCGTGTCCAGGCGTTTCAAACTGGGGAGGTCTAGGTGGGGCACTTGGTTATGCCTGGGTGGCACTCATGGTTATACTTTTTTAAGAAGCGGGAGTCACCCCTCACTAAACCATTCTTCTTTTCTGGACAACGTAAAATTAATTTAAATGGAACCCAGTCGGGTGGCACCCGGGGTGGCATGTGCTACTCCTGGCCACTTCCTGGACACGCCCCTGCCCACTGAGATTAAAAACTTATTTTCCATACTACGCCTGACTAAGAAGCAGCAAAGATGAACAGAGCTACAACGTTGCAACATAAAAAGCAACATTTAAATAACATAAATCATAAAAACAATTACCGGTACAAATTGTTGAGGTGGTCTCTGATGCTTGATTTTGAAAGCCAGTCAATTTCCAGTCTTCTGCAGCACGTTGCAAGCAAAAGAAGCTGCATAAGAAAAGGGTTTCCCCCAAATTCTGTGCAGGCAAAAGGGACAGAGAGCAGCAGCTGCTCTTCGGATCCTAAGAAACAGGAGTCTGCACTTCTCTGTGTGATTGAAGTGCAGATGTAAGGAGGCAGTAATTCAAGCATAGCCTTGGAAACAAATAGGATGAAGGCAAAGAAAAGGATTGAGCTGTAATCAGTGGAAAAGGACAAAGACTGTGTAAATTTAGCATTAGTTTTAGCTTTACCCTAACAAAACCAGATTTGAGTGACTGTATGTTTAGCTGAGCTTCGAAATGGTATATGAAACTTTGTTGGGACTTACAGCTGACCCAGGTGCCCCTAAAAATGGCCTAACTCAAAGCCATGAATCAGGTCTACAATGAAAAGAAATGTTTACCCCGCCCATTCAGCCAGGACATGGACAAGGACGTTTGTGCCAGCAATGTTGGCAGCGTTTTGCCGGATATGAAGTGGGGATTGTAAGTGTAAGAACGTGTCTCACAAGGACGCTAGCAGCAGCTCGAACTACTGTTTACAGTTGTGCAGGCTAGCATCAGCAGTAGCTCAGGCTAGCATTTGGCCTAGTTGTCCTAGTTGTGGTTAGCATCACTGCGATTGCATGTATTTATCGCTGATCTTGAAGTCGAGTGGAACATGTGTGTCTCTCTTTTCCAAGATGACCAAGTTCAGACCAAGCCCCCACAATTCGGGTCTGGATGTGAAGTGTAGTGAAATAGAGTGATGTAACGATCTACTGTAAGTAGATCACTTGTTATAATCAGAAGAATAGGTTGTTTTTATCATCAGGGAGTTCATTTAACACTCTGTATTGACCTTGAGACAAGAAAAGAGAGAGTTGGGATCGTTTAAGAATTTTATTATAAATTCTACAATCTATCAGGACTAACTCTGTGTTGTTTGGAAATGAATGTGATGTTCGATGTGTGTGTGTGTGTGTGTGTGTGTGTGTGTGTGTGTGTGTGTGTGTGTGTGTGTGTGTGTGTGTGTGTGTGTGTGTGTGTGTGTGTGTGTGTGTGTGTGGTTGGTTCAGACTCCTTAGGCTGACGTCATTGAATCTGGTAGTCTGATTGTTATGACTAGATATCACGAGGCTTATAAAGTGATGACATGAGCTGCTATTTTGCCGTGTACGTACCCAGTGGGGGGCCTCCCAGGTAGATCAGGAAATGCCAGGTCTGAAGACCTCGGATGTGCGCTGGAGCTGGTCGAAACCGCGGTCACAGCGTTTCACAGCCCGTCTGAAGGGTCGACCCAGGTAACCATCGGCAGCGTCAGCAGGTGCTCTTATTTTGAAAGGATGTCGTCTGGTTGTTAAACGACGAAAATCTCCAACTTCACAGTTCTTAGTTTAAAGAAGAAAACACATCTGGCCAGGCTGTGCTTCTCTTTAGGATGACGGTGACTAGAACTGAAGTCAAAATGGAACTGAGCTTAAAATGGCGTTGCCTTGTTTTATATCTCTGAATTGTTGATAAGTTTTAGTAAAGCGGATTGGATACTTTAAGTCAACAAGCCAGATTCTCTTACGGCAGCCGAAAGCTCTGATTGGTTGGAACAATGTGCCATGCGTTTCTATGGAGATGAGGGTCAGTCTGTCTGTGCAATAGTCCTGTTTTCAGTAAACATAAATCATGACATATTTATTCCACAGATCATTCACTTGATTATTATTGATCAACATCTGTTTCGACTAGCTTTAATCACAAATTAAGTACTTTGATTATTGAAAAGCGTTCTTCTTCTCCTTCTGGCTCTTCTCCTGGAATGTAAACAGTCTGAGGAACAGACGACCTTGGCGTTTCCTACACGGGTGTAAATGTGTACAGGGGCAGCGTTTAGGAGCTGAAAATCATAACTTCATAACGTTACAGAAGCAAAACAGGAAGTACAAAAATTGCAGTTCCACCCTCATCCACTAGGGGCTGGCGTCAGAAGCGAGCAAATCCTCATCGACTCCCATGTTAAAAATACCAATTTGACAGCAGAAATAAACATGTTTACAGCCTGGTACCAAAACATGTTTATGGTTTAAATGATCTAGTTTACACTCATGACAACTCTGAGGGGGGTGAATGTTTTTCTCACTCTTCTGTTTAAGTGTATTAAAAGCCTAAAATTCTGTATAATTAATGAGCATCAGACCCACGTGACCACAGAGCTAGCTCTGGGGTAAGGCCTCAGTAGAACCTCGGTCTGGCCTGGAAACTGCTCCGGGATTTTGAGTCTCAACTTAGACCATTAGTTGTACCCTCGTTTTACGCTTTTTGGATATTATTTGTGCAATTGTTGGACAAAAGGACTTGCTGTGGCATTAATTGCACTAATAGAGCGTCCAAGGAGTCTCCATTTCATTTTTTTCAGTAAGTAAAATTATATTTATGTATTTTAGGTCACTGCCGAGCTGAGCTTAGATTTTAACATGTACTGTTTAACCATGAAATTTAAATGTAATAGGGTAAAACCCAGTGCATTTAACATAATGCTGCACTTTAGAAAATGGGTTGAATATGACATGTTGGTGGAGCTGGGTTCCCACTATCGGTATGGTCTACCTCCCCTCAGCGGCAGCTCTGTGCATCTCAGATCGCAGCGGCGCTTGTCTGCTGTGCGGCTGCCGGCTTGTGGAGCTCTTGGAGACATCTGTGTTCCACCCGGTTTTACCCAGCGGTCAGCCCGGCGTAGCTCTGACTCAGAAGCTCTGGTGTTGTGCACAGTTAACTCCGGTAGTTACCTCCGTTAGCTTAGCTCCTACCTCTGCGTTAGCTTTGGGTTAGCTTGTAGCTACAATTCAGTTTGACGGGTGTCGTCATTTGAGCCCAGCCTTACAGCCCCACCCTCAGCTCCTCCTCTCTTCCCTTTTGTGGAATTGTCTGGGCTTGACGGAACCTGTGACACGGTCAAAATGGCGGTGGTGGCCACCTCCCATTTTAGTACAAAAACTTATAATTGGAGCCTATGGATACGAATTGTCCAGTATTTATGTTGATTGTTCAAACACGGCTCAGACTTTTTGGTGTGCTACATTTGACCACCCAAGCTGCCTTTATTCAACAAGATAAATGTGGTTTCACATTCTACTGCCCCTTTAGTGTCTGTTTGAGGTCCTCCACTCATTTTTATTACATTTGAGGTGGTCTATAGTAGGAATGAATGCCTTGTAAGTATTACTCAGGGGGGGAAAGCTCCAGTACGCCTGTTTCAGCACAGAGAATTCAGCCAGAGGAGAAAATAGCTTCAGACGATGGGATTTGGAGTCTCATTACCTGATTTTTGGACATTTCGTCCCATATTAGCGAACAGTAACACGACTCTACCACAGACTCTGTTTGCTCTGCAAAGTTGGTGTATTTTCTCCACAAATAACACATGCGTGGAGGAGTTCTGCTGTGTGGTGGAGTTGCTAATGTTAGCAGTTAGCTTCTTCTAGTCGAGACGTTGTCTGCTGTTTCCTGAATGCTAAACCAACAACAGCCTTCCCCGCCGTGAGTCTAGATGGGTGAGTCCATGAATGTTAAGTGACAGTGTGACGTAGATCTGTCAGGCTTTTATAATCCTGGAATTTCACTGTCTATTTTCTATCAGAAGCTAATGCAGGAGATAGGTGTAGGAGACTATTTTCATGTCAGCCTGCATGTTAAACTCAGAGTGAGCTATCATTTTCAAAAATAAAAAGTACAAAAATGTTTTTTTTTCACTGAAGGACTCCTTTTAGACTTTTTTCTCAAATCTTTGTTCAGAGTTTACAACCGGAACCCAGCCAGGAGAAAACAGAGTGCATCTCAGCTAGTAGCAGCTATTAGCAATAGCAACTATTTTGGGAGATTAAACATTAACATTGCAGAGCAGAGGCAGTGGAAGAGTCGTTTTGCTGCTAGCTAGTCATTGACGAGATTTCCCAATACAATGAATATTAATGAGCTGTTTTCTGCTCCCCACTCCGACGACTAACATTTACTTCCTGAAACAAGAACTTCAGTGCTTTTGATGGACAGAAAACGACTCACAACGCATTTATTCACACTAGAGACCAGAGCAGATTAACAAAAATAACAAGTGAATGCCCACTCTTAATTTTTGTCTAAAACAATAAAAAACACTCATTACAAATGTATGATAAAATTCTTCACGTTTTGATGATTTTATGTGTTGTTGTTCATCACTGACTTCCACATGAAACTCTGTAGTGTAATTGTCTTCATGAATTATGAGTAATCCAGTTATGCAGCCAAACATCCAAAGATCCAATTACTAAGGCCGTGTTGCACATCTAAAGCACCACAGAGCAATTCAGAAGATAACAGAAAATGGTTACTCGTGTGACTTCTATACAGCTAATAACTGCCAAATATTCAAATGGTTTCTTATTACAGCTGCCAACGAGGCAGGCAAAAATTAGGAATGTTTTTGTAAAAACTGGAAAAAAGATAACTAGACGACACAGAATCAGGTGACTAAATGCTGATTGAGATTATCCAGCAGGTCCTCACACCAGTGTACTCATAAGACAGCAAAACTGCATCTGAGTATTGCAGCCTTGCTGTACTTGCGTTGAATTGACTGTATTATTACGTTAAACCTTGCCAATCAGTAAATTCCACAAAACACTGTCAAAGGCTTTCATAATTATTATTTCCAGGAAAGTTATTGGTATAATGTGAAATGTTACCTGCACTTTTAACACTGTCCTGTTTATGCAGGCTAAAAATTCAGCTTCAGGGGGAAAAGAGAAAAAGAACGAGGGGAACGATTTCCTTTGAGGTGAGCGTGAGGTTGAATTAAAAATCACATTTTTAAATTATTTTCTTTGATGAAATTTCTACACCCAAAGTTGTGTTTCCCTCCTCTCACTGGTCATTATTAATGCATTAACATTTTGCTGGGATGGAAATTATTAGGATGTAGAGCTGAAGATGTGTGATATATATATATTTTTTTGCGTAGCAACGCTCCCCTCTCGGGTGAGAGTAACTCTGAAGTGCCTTTTTTCCCTCCCCCGACTCTATCCTCATATAAGCCCTCTTGATCTATTACGGTAGCGCGACTCGGGTTGCGAACGACCGCAGTCACCAATTCTTGTCATGTATGTATGTGTGGCTGGTCTCAGAATTGTGTGTACTGAAATTCTAATTTCCCTCTGGGATTAATAAAGTATTATTGAATTGAATTGAAGTACAATATTTGCAAGTGGCTGTTTTGATTCGGTTTGTGTGGATAAAGGTGACACAGTTTCATTGTAACATCTCCCATGAACATGCCACATCGACTTTCCCACAGCTGGTCTCCTTTAAACAGCCGCTGACCTTTTGGTCACTGCTGCACACTTGAAACGATCAACCTTGGAGAGCCTTAAGGGAGTGGAACAGCAGCAATTCCTCCATCAAGTCAAGCTGAATCCACTCATCCTTAATTTGTGCTGAGCAGTTATTTCACTCCAAGACATTCTCGGGTAATATCAGTCTGACTCAACTCACCAAGCCCCTTTTCTCTCGGTTTTATCTCCTGAGCCTTAGAAGGCTATATTCACTTACTGGGAAAGAGATCTATGTCACAGTTATTATTAATGAAATTTCATTTTTTATTTAAATTTCTTGGCAGAAAATGTTTTGCACAAATCATGCAACACAAATAAAGGCATTTCAGCCAAGACTCTTAGCTATCTCTCTGAGTGAATTTTGAAAGTTCCCTGATTGGATGGTAGGTTGTTCCAGAGATTACTTTCAGCAGACTGAACCATCTGACTAAAGGTGGTCTGACTGTGTACGGTAGAATGGTCACCTCTATTAGAGACTTGGGTAGCTCTCAGATCCAGAATGTACCCTGTGCAGCCCCTTGAAAAGGCAAAAGGTTATCATTAGTGAAGGAGCTGCATTTGTTAGAGATAGGACCAATGGGCCGGTTTCCACTACCGGACCTTCGTGGTACGCACATATCGGCATTTCAATGGGCCAGCTCAAAAGTACCACTTTCTGGACCATTTAAGGGGCCAACTGAGAACCTGCATTGGGGTATACTCAGAAAAGGGTATACTCAGTATTGTCAATGGGCGGGGCTTGTGGTCAAGTCATCATGATTGGTTGTAGCTCAGTGGGAAATTACATCAGCAGATATCACCAAACACTCGACATTTGTAAAATTGGAAGAGTTGCTCTTGAAGCAGAATGGAAGGAAGAGGAAATGAGCAACGCTGATGTTTCTGAACACCCAATGATGAAAAATGAAGCAGAAATCCCCTCAAAATGCTGTAATTCACATAGCTTTCTGATCTCCTACAGAGTTATCAAACTACGTTTTACGCTACATAGCTGCTCACCCGGTCCCCTGATTAGATTAAATTACAAAGTATTTTGACAGAATAAAACTTTTAATGTCATTAATGATTGTGGAAAAGAATCAGTTAGATCACTCACTGCTGAAACAGTCGACATATGCAGACGTCTTTGTAAAGTCCTGAAAGAGTCACAATGATTGAGAGGAACCAGCTATTGTATTTTTCATGTTACCTTCTCCCCTCCGTGAATGTTATGGTTGCATTCATATCCATGCTGAATCACAAATTCCTACAATTTTGCAGCCTAAACTCAACATTAATGACCTTTTTGGCCTGACTCTTAAGAGCATGGAGTCAATTATGTGTCCTGATGCACCGTTTACCATTTAGGTAAAGGGGTTGATCATCATAGTGTGTGCGCCTGTTTTGCCAACATCCTTCAGTTTTATTAGCATTGAGCCAGATCTGTGTGAAAGAATACAAACAGCTTTGTGTATGCTTTTAGCAAGAGTGGAAAATCACAGCATCATCTGCATACATTTGAGAATGTTCACTCTGACACGATTTGGCCAGTGTTGATGAATAAGGAAAACAAAGTGTGCCCAAGGACTGAGCCTTGAGGAACACCATCAGAACATTTTGGACAATGAGCCCTCACACAATCTGCGGTGGATTTAGTTTCATATAGTTTAACAAAAAAACTTGGGAAAATGAACATGAAAGTAACAATTACAGTAGTTAGTGTGGACAATAGGATTATATCCATCTATCTATTTTTTCATTGAACTTTAAAAATAATAAAAAAGTAATAAATGGATTTCCCCAATCAACTGCCTGCGAAGCCGAAAAGTGATCAATTAGAAAATAATTTTACGCGCACAAAAAGGAGAAAATATACCACCGGTGGGTTGGAGTTTTAGTCGTGCATCAAAAGTGACACAAATGCTGATTACACAGTGGCCTCTGCATTTAAGAGCAGACCTCACCACCTCCAGTGCAGCTAATGATCCTGATTACAGCATTAGTGCCACATTCATGAAAAATCACTCCAGAGCAAGTTAGAGTGACCTTCTCCCTCCCTCAACACCTTGAGATCAATTTATCAAGGGCTTTACACTCACTGGCAATGTCACATTAGCACTATTGAGTATGTTCATATGTGCTATAAAGAAAAATGAGCCCAGAGAACACAGTAGATGCACGTTTGGGGGGTTCAAATCTCTTTCAATGTGTTTAAGGATTCTTGGTTTTTCACACAATTAGAAAAGTCTGTTTTACATCATTTGTTGTTGTTTTTACTTAAACATGATAATAACAGTGATTGCTAATTTAATTTCCTGAAGGCTATTATGCAGAAAAAATGTAAATAATAAATAATCTGTTCTTCTTCTGCCGTTTTCTTTCTTTCTGTGTTTTTGTTTATTTAATTGGGACAAATCTAGGTCAAACTGCAACAGCGGTGCACTTTCAACTCAACATATAAAGCTTTGAGTTTATAATAACATTTTTCTCCATCTGTTGAAACTTTAATGCATCATACTAGAAAAAAAGGATGCAACATTTTAAGTCAGTCTTAAGACCTTTAGAGCCAACCACAGTGGGAGAGATCTGTAGACTTCTACATTTGTTCTAAACCTTAAGGGCATTAAAACTGTTTTTCTGTAATTGAGACGTCTGCTTGGAGCTCTGTCATTTTTTCTGGTCGCTCATATTAAAGATTATTTATTTTGTTATAGTTAAAGTGATCAGAATCATGTGTTTTTTGGATCAATGTTTTTTACACGTAATGAATGCTAATGCTCCTTTCTCAAATTAGAAATGTCAGTATTTGGGTCAAATGGTGTAAATTTTTATCATAGTTTGGGCAAATTGATTTTCAACGGAGCTTGTATGCAGGAAGCACAAATGTGAATATATTTTGTGAAAAAAGGGCAAATTACATTGACATTTAACAAAATTGAAGGGTACATTGTTTTTTATGGCTTTTGTTTACATTATTGAATGAGGAGGACTCCATTTCTGGCTTGTGGAGAAATAGCTGCTTGGGCTGTAAAGGAGACAAGATTAAAGGGAGATTATGGTAAATGGCCTGTATTTGATATAGCGACTTCTAGAGTCCTGGAACCCCCCAAGGTGCTTTACAACACAATCAGTCATTCACCCATTCACACACTGGTGGGGATGAGCTACAACGTAGCCACAGCTGCCCTGGGGCGCACTGACAGAAGCGAGGCTGCCGAGCACTGGCGCCACCGGTCCCTCCGACCACCACCAGCAGGCAACATGGATTAAGTGTCTTGCCCAAGGACACAATGACAGTGGGGCTTGAACCTGCGACCTTCTGATTACGGGGCGAGCACTTAACTCCTGTGCCACCGACTAGGCAGTTTGGGCTTGCTTTTAGCACCCCCTAGTGTCTGTTTAGTAGAACCGAAAGCGAAACTTATCTCTCGCTGTGCATTCGTCTTTTTATCCTAACATCTGAAATGTCTCCCCAGCCTTCATTAGTGTCTGCAGGAGTGATTCATCACTAAATTAAACAAATCAGCTGTGCTCATGATCTAAAGCATGCAGGAAACATGCTGGAAGCAGACTGCAGGTATGTCACCTCAGTTTTGCCTAACTCCCACAGACCGGCATTGTGACCACGGGGGGGGGGCGGTCTGAGCGGCCTTCCATTAACCCTGTAAAGGTCCTTTTGGCAAGTACTGGGTCAAGAAAATGACTTAAAAATGTCAAAAAAGTAGCAAAGCATCCTTTTCATTTCTTAGCTTTTATTTTCCTCATTACATTTTTTGTTGAAGCAAAATGGCACCTTAGGTGCTCATGTATCAATGGAAGGAGTTAATTTTTCCTCTTTATGTGAGGTATTGGAGAAAACATTCAGCTGTTTTCATGCTCCTTTTTCCTGGTTTCGCAAAAACAACTTAAAAAATTATGTTGATGTATTCTAAAGATGAATGCTGAGGACAAAAGGGCCTAAACTGAATTGAATGGATCATTTGTGTTTGACAGAAAAAGGCAGGTTGTAACAGTGACACCAAGAAAGACAAAGACCATCAATCAGCAGACGGCTCTGTTTCATATTATAAATCACTACAGCAGTGAAGGGCAACATCTGTCCTCATCTCCTCATGCCTCACACGCAGCGGTGTACATCCTGGTGGCTGTTCACAGATGCAATACACAGTGAGTGTATACAACTTTAGTTTATTTGCATCATCAACAACCATACACACACATTCGTCGGCTCTTCCAGCTCTTAAACACAGGGCACAAACACCATTTTACCTACTTGTTACCATCCAGTGCTCGAGACTGTCCAAAACAACAAGCATCATAATAATTCCCCAAATCATGAACAAAAAAACCCAACTTGTTCGCGACACCAGTGCAAGTGTGTAACATGTACAGTGGGATTCTGCAACTACCAAAAGTGTTTGATCGCTTTTGGAGGAAGTGCACAAAGAGAAGTAAAAGTCCCTCAAATAAACAGCAGCTTCTAACTCTGATTCATTGATCTTTTTCTCTGTAAACAAAACCGAGGCGCCAGAATAATTAGTAGTACATGTCAGATGGAATGGAAGCGGTCTGCTAGTGCTCCGGCGGAGGCAGGTAGAAATAAATTACACTAGAAGTCTTTTATTCTACCTAAATAATGAATTTGGTGAATGATTTTTTAATTTCATTAGATCTCTCAAAATATCAGCAGGCATTTTTTTGTAATGTGATCTGAAGTGTATGCACAGAATGGATGGAGAGAGAGAAAGAAAGAAAGAAAGAAAGAAAGAAAGAAAGAAAGAAAGAAAGAAAACGATCTTTTACGCAGCATCGATAGGCTCTTCACAAGAACAAAAACTGCAAAAAGATTTTAAAAAGAAAGATTGAAAAATGTGTTTACAATCAAAATAAATAAATAACGTGGATAAAAAATGTGAGGAAAGGGAAAGATAAATTAATAGGAAGGAGGGAAACCAGTGGATCCTGAGGAAGGTGGAATAGGTGGGGAGAGCAGAATAAAGAGAGAGAGGTGAAGAAGGTCATACAAAAGCCAGCTTGAACAAGTGAGTCTTCAGCTGCTTTTTAAAGGAGACCCCTGAGTCCACTGATCTCAGGCTCAGGGGGAGAGAGGTCCAGAGTCTGGGGGCCACAGCAGCAGATGATCTGTCACCTTTGACCTTTAGCCTGGTGCTGCACAACCAGTAGGCTTTGATCACTGGACCTCAGGGACCTGCTGGGGGTGTAGGGACTAAGAAGATCACCAATGTAAGATGGTGCTTGTCCATGTAAGGCCCTATAGACCAGAACCAGGATCTTGAAATGAACCCTGAAGTTGACTGGCAGCCAGTGAAGCTGGAGGAGAAGCGGGGTGATGTGGGTGTGTTTGGAGGACTTGGTCAGAAGCCGAGCACAGGCGTTCTGAACCACCTGTAGACGGTTCAGGGAGGTTCTGCTCAGACACGTGAAAAGAGAGTTACAGTAGTCTAAGCGTGAGGAGATGAAGGTGTGGAGAACTGTCTCAAGTTCAGAGCGGGACAGAATGGGACTCAGCTTAGCAACGTTCCTGAGATGGAAGAAGGAAGAGCCAACAAGAGAACTGACATGAGAATCCAGGGTGAGAGCTGGGTCAAAGGTCACGCCAAGATTCCTGACAGAAGGTTTGGTGTGAGAAGCAAGCTGACCAAGAGAGTCTCTGACTTTGGGAACCAGCTTGTCTGGGGCACAGATGAGCATCTTATGTTACTTATGGTTTTTATTCAGTGGAGGACAAAAACTCAAATAGAGCTCTTATTTTCCTTTCTGTTGGGGTATCTGGTCTTATTTCCTATCCTGTTCAACAGCAAGAAGCCAAATCAGAACCAAAACAACTCACGAGTCACCTCATTATAATCTAATGTGATTAGCATAAGTTGGTTTTGTCCCCCGCTCACATCCAGTCTCCTTCAAAACCAACAAAAAAAATTATCTTAAGCAAACATCAAGTTTCTTTTTCTTGTTTTCTTCTCGTTATGCAGTAGCGGTTTTAGGCACGGGCGGACCGGGCGGCTACCCGGGGCAGCATTTTTTCATGACACAAAGGGGGCGCACAATCGCTGAGTAAAAAAAAAAAAAAAAAGAAACCTGTGATGCAACAAATACCGTATTTTCCGGACTATAAGCCGCTACTTTTTCCCCACGCTTTGAACCATCCGGCTTATAATGAGGTGCGGCTTTACTGAAGATTTTCCTTCTCCTGCCACTAGGGGGCGCTTTAGCAGGAAGTGAAACAGGTGGAAGTCCAAGTGGAAATGGAAGAAAGTGCTCATTTTAATTTAGCACATGCAAGCAGCCGGCACCACGAAGAATTTGTTTCACATCCATCCCCCCTCATCATGGTACCTACACGTATGAGTTCATATGATGCAGCATTTAAGGTGAAGGCCATCGATCTGGCAGTAAAGGAGGGAAACAGTGCTGCCGCATGTAAGCTTGGCATGAATGAATCCACGGTTCGGCGCTGGAGACGGCAGCGGGAAGAACTCATTCAAGCCAGCTTCACCCGGGATGATGACAGCAACACGGACAGCGACACGGACATCGCCACAGAAAAGGTATGTGACGAAGCTCTTCTGAGGCTGTTCAGCTCCGACACTGAAGAAGAGGACTTCAGTGGTTTCAGTGTGCAGGAGGAAGATGAATAAACTAATCAATAACTTTTCTGTTTTGCTTGATACCGATCAGTTCAGTTACGTTCAGTTAAACTACGTTTTCAATTCAGTAGATATCTGCGGCTTTTAGCCCGGTGCGGCTTATATTGAGGTGCGCTCTATAGTCCGGAAATTACGGTATCTGCCAGACATCACTGTCTGGATTGGAACCAGCACATTGGCGCCCCCTGCAGCTGCATGCGCTCCTGCTCACTGAGAGGGTTCAGGCGAGCACCGTGTGTGTGAAGAGGAGAATAGCGAGGCGCTCAAGGGATGCCTTGCCCGGAGAGTAATTCCATGTAGAACCGCCACTGTCCTTATGAATCCAAAACAGCAGC
>NC_091752.1:1298874-1321374 GCF_043380555.1 Nothobranchius furzeri
TTGATAGATGCTTACTCTGTGGCCCGGCAGCTGCTGGGTCCTTCCAGGTTGGCCCACAACAAAATGAACATCCGCCATCAGCTCATTGTTGAACATCACAGAGTTTCTGGAAAGGAGGGAAAGATTGGGAAAATTTACAATCATGCAAAGTACGGACCCTGAAATGAAAGTTTCTCTGTATTTAAACCCACGCAGCACCTAAAACAAATGGTTCCTTTTGCTTTTTCTCTCTTTTGTTCCACAAAAACAGACAAATAGGACAATAAGCTGAGTGGAACCCCCACCGTGAAAGGATGGGACCAACAATAAAGCTGTGTTCATACATTATTGAGTGATGGAACCAGTCACAGGGGTGGGTAAACAGCTTCATGATGTTCTGGAGAGACAACAAAGCTGGGTCAGAGAGCCCACATGTAGTTCTGGACAGCTGGGGCCCTTTTGACTGACTGGCCAAGGTAAATATTGGGCTTTTAGTGCGGATCATCCTTGGCCTTATTGTGCAAATCAAACACACTTGTCTGCTGTCCTCATCAGAGGAGTGAAAAGGGTGTGAACAGAGAGGGAGCGCCCACCCCAACTCTAACCCCAACGTCTGTAAGACGAATCTGAAGGATGCGTACCTTTCTCGTATCGTTGAGTAGAGTCCCTGCCAGTTACAGTTCTGTACGGTGTTGTTGTTGTTCAGGTTTTGCTGCTGGTACTGTTGCACCGTGGTGGTGGTGGTGGATGATGCTGGCTTCTTGGTGGGGAAAATCTCCGCTGACATCTTCTTCTTCTTCTTGCTCCTAAGAGCGATGATCTCGTAACAGACTGGGGGCAGCTTGGAGCTGCCGCTGGTGTTCCCTTTCTTGGCGCTTTTGCTTGACTTGCTTTTCACCGACTCAGGAAGCATTAAAAAGAAAGTCAGACATTTCATGTTCCGTCCCTTGGCATCAACCATGAGTGTGTTCAACTGCCGAGCAGTGGGAGCGCGTGCAGAGAAGACATCCGCCAGGAGCAGGCAGGTGTGCTGGGGGGACAGCGGATGTTTAGCTCGGGGAACTACCGGAACATGTCCTGGTTTTAGTCGGTCGGCTCAAACTGGTGATCCCGCAGCAGAGTTGTTGTTTGAAGTTTGATCTGGTGATGTAGACGCTCTCGGGACTCCCATCCCTGCTTATCCAGAGGGATAAGCTCAGCGCCTCAAAACACTTCTTTTCTCCTCTTTTGCGTTGGATGCTGAGATTTCCTGACAGCTCCAGATTTAGTATAGCTGCAGTGGTCCTCAGGCAGCTCTGTTCACTCAGGTCCTGTCGTTGAGCACTTCTACCCCCCTCTGTGTTTCCCTTCCCCTCACTGCCTGTCCTCACTTACCAGTCCTCCTCTGTCCTTCCCTCCATTCAGCACAGAGTCTCTTTTCTCCTGCTCTCCTCCGTGGAGCAGAGTCCTCGGCAGGATGCTGGCGCTGAGATGCTGCGATGCTCCGCTCAGCCTCTCATTCTGCTGACTACAGAGGTTGAATGGAAGAGCGCAGAGAAGACGGAGAGCCCCCGCCTCCCCCTCTCAGCACAGTTTAGAGCTCTCTCAGGAGCTCGGCCAATGACAGCACACAGCATTCTTGATTGGCTAATTCAGCCTATAGTGCAACACATTGAATATGTAAGAGGACGCGTCTCTATTAAAGAGACAGCCGAGCTCACAGGAACGATGGATTAATCCACAGCTTTGCTTTAAATGAAGCCACAGCATAAAGCAGTTAATCTGGTTTTATTCTGAAGGGAAAAGTAAACAACGTTCTCTTTTTGAGGATCAACCTGTGCACCTCACAGGATCACACAGGTTTATCTACAAACTGTTAATTATGCAGCTCGTTAACTGCGTCACTTGTTGGACTTTAGCTGGAAAACAAGCCAAGCCAACTTTATTTGTGCAGCACCTTACAACAGTATGAAACCGACCGAAGTGCTTCACAGACATTAAAAACATAAAAATGCATAAAAGCGAAAGCTTAAGAACTAACACTAAAAAGACTCTCATGCCGAGTTAAAAGCCAGATCATAAAAATAGGTTTTCAAAAGAGATTTAAAACCAGGCAGTGAAGAGGCCGACCTGATGCTCACAGACAGCACGCTCCAGAGCCGAGGGGCCGCGGCAGCGACAGCCCGGTCAACTCTGAGCTTACGTCTGACATGACTGAGGGAAGTTTCCTGACCCAAGACATGCAGAAATCACACTAGGAGACGTAGGTAAGAAAAGAATAATGTTTTATTTTGAAGGAACTAAAGATGCACCGCCAGACGTGGCGGTGATGTTGAGCACAGCTCCGGGGCTGGGTCTGTTGAGACAAACACTGTCAGGGTTTGGGCAGACGGGAACAGAATTAGGAGGACTCAGTTAGTAGTGGATCTTACTGCGGGGGAGAAATCCAGAGCTTGGGAGGGTAGCCAGGACTGGGGTGAGCAGCGTCAGTGATAATCCGAAATCCAAGGGAGGTGAGCGGTGGGAGAGCGGGTCGGTTCGGGTGAGGAGGGAGATCAGGCTCGGAGATGAAAACCAGGTTATTGTAACGTAGGTCAGTGGTGAAGGGAAGGCAGAGGTCATCAAAAACAACAACAACGACGGACAATAGCAAGGCAAAGACTAAAGCTGCAGTTTTACTATAGTGGCAAGAGCTACCCAAAGTGAGTAATCTTCCGGTGAGGTGAAGTGATCTCCAGCTCCTCATAAACGCAGGTAGTGGATGAGGAAAATCACCGCAGCTGGCCGCTCTCCGGAGCCGCTCACCTGCAACGTCTTGTTTTTGGGACTTCCAGGAGCATCCTACCAGCCGAGCTCAGAGACCGTGCAGGGGAGTAAAGACCTGTAGCTCACAGAGGTAAGGAGGAGCAAGGCCATGCAAAGATTTAAAAGCCCATAAAAACTATTTAAACAGTTTAAAATATATATATTCTGAAAAAATTTCTATTTGACTTGCAGTGAATAAATAAATGAAATTCAAAACAAAAAGAATTCTTCTAAAAATGCTATTGTCCGATATCCAAATTAGCTTACACTTTTATTACCTAATATTTACTAGAATCATTTTTATATTTTTATCACTTTACAACACATGAAAACCCCTTATTGCTCCAAATCATTGCTTATTCTTGATGTGTACATTAAAGAGTTAAATTTTCAGTCCAATCCAGTCATTTTCCATTTTTTGTAGATGTAATGAGTTAAATTACACGTTATTTAATAAGCCATAATAAGACATAGGATTCCATAGTAAATATGAAATCAACCTCTCTCTCCTTTTAATAAATCAAAGAACTCTATTTTAATAAAGCTAATCAAGCAAAGTGTTAGTCAATAATAAGATGTGACCAATCTGTGAACTCAAAATATTAATGACTTTATTATAATCCTACAGAATATATATAAGTAATATGACTTTAATTGTTTCCACTAGGACTGATCTCACGTAGCGTTAAGACATGACACATTACTTTACTGATCCAATCAGAATCTGCCAGATCTGAAGGAGGCGTGGTTTTGGTGGTGTTTGGTAAATCTGTCATCTTTTCATTCGACCATAAACCAAAACATCCAAAGTATAAAACTATGCCCATGCCATCTTTAACGCCAGTTCAAAGCGTTCTAGAGAAGTTGTCGGAGTGGCCCATCCGTAACTTTCCTCTTCAGCCAAAAGAACCAACGACAAGCTGGATAAAATCTGTTGCTGTTCCACCTGCTGCAACGGTTCCTTTCAGAATAAAAGCTGAACCATCATGACCCAGTTTTGGGTCTCGCTAGATGCCAACAAAACCATCGTGACCCGGAAGTATCTCAAAGACTGGTCTGTCAGCAACCGCTGCTTTTCCTACTGGCTTCGGTTCCAGAGAGGGTCCAGCTGGACCTCGACATTCCTGATCTAACGGGGACTTCCACCAGGGTAGGTAGACCGACAGAATGGCGTCGAATGTGTTTATGAATCTCCGATCAAACTCTGATCGTAGCTAAAAGCAAAACATCACAACATCATTCAGACTTGCTTCTCCGGATACGAGAGTTCTGATTACAACATCACTCACACACACACCATTCATCTCACATCTCATTCACACCAGATCCATCCATCACTTAGACTTAGAGTAAGTCTTGTTTAAAAAATTGTTTAGAAATAAATCTTCTTAAACGTTTTAAAGGTGACTCGCTCTTCTCTTGTCTCTCAGTTAATACAAGCGTTACATAATCCCTGCAATAAAAAGTTCCAGTCTTCTGGTTAAAATAACCCAGCGGTCCGTAAGATTGATTTCATATTTACTATGGAACCCTATGTTTTATGGTTCCTTAATTAGATGTAAATTAACTCCTTTACATAAAGTAAAAACTGCTATGCTCTAGTTTGCTTCACAGCCTCTTTTCAGAGTCTAAACACACCAAAAGGGCTGCAGGAAGGTTTTTACACCATTGCTTTGTCATCTCTTCAGGAGAGAACACGGCGCCCTGAATACAATTTCACAAAATGTTTTGTACAATCCCATTTTCTGTTACTCTGCTTGTCTTGTTAAGCTCGTTCTGCTCCTTGAATGAATGACATTTTGGTTTAACCAGGTTAGTTTGAATCAAAATGAAAGGCAATCCTTCCTATTTTGTGGCTTTTGCTTCATGTTCTGTCACAAACTGCATTCGTGTTGAATCTGGTTGACCGTTGTCTAATTCTAATGGTGAAAATAAAATCAACATGATGTTAAAAATGGGAGACTCTCGCTAGAACCAGTCACAGTATTGATTTTTCCATAAACCCTAATTAACTGTCTTAGTGTTGCAGCACTGAGGAGCATTAGCCCACTAAGCCCCCTGATACAGTGTACAGTGTGGAAGAGAAATTTGCTATGGCAACATGAAGCCAACATTACGGGGCACCATAATCTGAAAATGCAGGCCACTAGAGATGGTAACCCTGGTAACCACATCCATGAGCATCACTAGAACAAAAAATAAAATTATTATGCAGACATAAAAACTATTATGGTAGAAATGGAAAGGTTTTTGTTTACATTACGGAAATCTAAAGTGTATTTTTCATGATTAAACTTTCATAATAAGTGATAATATGATCGTGTTAATCAGACGTTATGTTCTAGCAGCTGTGTGAAATAGCATGTCACTATATATCACCGTAAATGGCCTAATTGCATTCTTCTCTCCATTCATCAGCACAAACTAATCCTGTTATTCACACGTTCAGGTAGGAGAGAGGGGAAGGGGGAGGTAGTGATGGCGTTGCCACGGCATCAACAACACTTTTGTCTGGCGCGCTGTCATCACCTGCAGTCGCACCTTTCCCCAGGAAATGAAAACATTAGCATAACCGTATAGTAGCACAGCGATGAAGTCGGTTTGGGAGAAGCTTGTAGACATTAGTTTGTTGCTCGTTTATTGGAATTATTCTGTGATAATAAACTGGAAAAGGAGTGAGCAGGGATGTTAAATATCTTTCTGTTCTGATGAAAGTGCGCTGCTTAAACTCCTCCCTGAAGTTCCCGGGCTCTGTGTACAGTCCTTGTGCAGCCTCGGTGCACAAACATCAAAAGCTGAAGTTAAAAAGCAGCAGAGGTCCAGCTGTGCCTTTTTTGATTGCTTCTTGAGGATTGTACTCTGTTCAATACCTTAATCTTCAAAGTAGTTTTACCAGGATACCTTCATCCTTTAATAGCAAACTGAGGAGGAGCAGAAGTAGAGACGGAGGGAAGATTTTTGCTCTGTTTGCTTTCAGTTTGAAGGATTTTGCATCCATCTTTACTTTTTTCACATTACTGGCTCAACGCAAAACATCGGATGAAGAAATGAAATTTTTAAAAACAATATAAATCACAATTAATGGGAAAAAGTTAATGAGACTTTTAAAGGAGATCTATTATGACTTTTTCCCTGGAGTTAAAATAGTTCTTTGGTTGATTAAAAAAAAAGATCTTCGGACAAAATCTCTCTCACGTGAAACGAGCTCCTCTGTTTTATTCTCAATATTTTCAGTATCTTCCAGAACGAGCCTTTTCCAGGCTCTGTCACTTTAAAAAATGAGCTGGAGCTGGCCACGCCCACTCACCTCCAAGCTCAAGCTGCTATAAGCTGAGAAGCTCCGAGGAGAGCAACTACTTCTCCAGCAGCAGCTCTCTTTTGTATGTGAGAGCTGGTCCTATGCTAATTTCTCTGTTTGTGATGTCACAAACGGGGACCTTTTTAAATGCTAATTTTAAATGCAAAATTTCAGAAACCACTCACGAACAGAAAACGAAAAGACTAGTGTTTATTCATGTGAGTGTTTGTAGAGGCAGTAGAGACCCACACGGAAGCACAAAAAGCTTCAAAAGGTGAGTTTTGCTTTATGTGTTCCTTTATTGAGCTTGCTGGAACATTTCTTACATTCTGGAGTCATTACTTACGCTGCGGAAGTGGCTGCTTGCCATTCTGTGTTTGCACACAGAGCTGCAGCCCTGTGTGGTGACAGAACTCATCTGCAGAGAGAGAAAGAGAGAGGGAGACACCTGCTGAGAGGCTTGGCTGAGCGTGGCGAAGGAGAGCGAAGGCTGAGAAATGAACTGTGATGCAGTGTTGGCACACGCAGGCAGGGACAGGATCCAGCAGCACGTCCACTGTCCACCCTCTCCTGCAGCCTTTCTCCCGCTTTGCTGCCACGATTAGAGCAGGCGAGGACACCTGACAGGTGGACGCTGGTGGAAGGGATGGCACCTGCCCAGACACGGGGCTTTTGGAAGTCCTGAGAAAGAGAGCCGTTAGTTAGCAGGCTCTTGGAAAGTCAAGCACAAGAACCGCGTGTCTATTTGTGTGTTTTCGAGAAAATACCAGGCAAACTCTACTTCTTCTTACATTTTTATTAGACAGCAAAGTTACAATAGCACCATAAACGTTTCGTTATGAAATTCAATCGTCGTCCATTGTCAGCTTGAACTTTACTGCGTTTTTGTCCAACTAACAGCCAAACGCGCTTTAACAGAGGCAGCAATGGCAACAACACCACAGATGAGATGATAGCCTCCCCTTTGGCTCACAATCAATATGTCACACACAGAAGATCTATGGGGGTAATTTTACTTGCTGGGAGAGCGAAGGAAACCAGCGAGCGTAGGAGGGCTGCGGGAGCCAGAAGCCTCTCTGTAAGTCCACATACATGCACCTCTCTGGTGGCCCCATGTGTGTGTTTGCTGCTGTTGAGTGTGTGAGGACAGCACAGAGATGACCTTATAACCCTGGCCCACATCACACTCGCATGCTGACTCCCACACATTCTGTGTCACTGCTAACTCCTCGCCCTCTCTCTGCTGTCAGAGAAAACCGGTTTGTTGTAATTTGCATCGAGCCTGTCCTAAAAGGTAATTACGCCTTCAGTTCTGTGTTTTGTTTCTTTTCCTGGCTTTGAACGGGAGATCATCGATTACCACATTTGCATTCGGCCCACCCAACGGGAGCTGATTAGTTCCACTCGGGCTGGGTCAGAGGACTGATGTCAGGTGATTTGTGACTTTGAAGTTGCACGCTGCACTTGTTTTCAGAACCAACACGTCAGTTTCAAAGACTGGCTGACTGGGACGAGCGGAATGAGCCACAGGACTGCTCTCCAACAATCACTCATGCAGGTTGAGCCTCGTCGGAGAATTACAACTTTGCAGCAACATAAATTCTGGTACAGATAACCCGGATCAATCCTTGAAGCGTAGCATACTGCAAACAAGATGCGAGTGGATCTGAGCCAGAGAAACACCAAACTGAAACTCACCTCGTAGCCACAGGCAGCTGCTACAGATTCACCTTTTCAGGGACCGTCTCGTAATGAGGAAAATGAACTGGGTCAGGTAGAAACGAACACCAAACAATAATGGCAGCCAACAGATCGAGTCCAAAATACTTCCTATGTTTGTTTGTTCATCATTTAGCTCAGAACACAGATTGTTTACGTCATTTGCCTCCTAAATGTTGTTTTGCTCATAAGAAATGTTCACAGGTGAAGTCTCACTTATGGGACAGCAGTAGCTCAGGAGGTAGAGCTCCCACCAGAGAATGCTGCTGTTGTGTCCTTGGGCAAGACACTTAACCCGCTTTGCCAGCTGGTGGTGCTCGGCAGGCTTCTCCCTTTGTCAGCGCACCCCAGGGCAGCCGTGGCGACACCGTAGCTCAGGGGTGTCGTACTCAAATTCACACTGGGCCAAAATGAAAAACTGGGATGAAGTCGCGGGCCAAACTCTAATTTTTTTAAAGTAATGGTAAATGTACACATCTTGCTTTATCTACAGATATGAACGGTTGAAGCTTTTCATTTGGAAACAAACTCATTTTTGCAGTAACACTGAATGTGGAATAACCAAATGACACACGAGCAAATCGATTTTAAATAAAGCACACATCAGTGGTTTTCGTTATTTATGTCTAAATTAAAAAAAATGTTTTACTCCTTTAAATCTGCATATATTCAGCTTTTCTTCAAATGTTTTATTTTTTGGAATTTTTTTAAAGTGTTTCTATTTAATGTTTTCTTGTTTATTCTTTATTTTTACTCTCCTTTGTTGCTTCTGTAATGAATGGTATTGCTGCTGTGACGTCAAGCTTTCCCCACTGATGGACAATAAAGGGATTTTCTATTTTATTTCTATTCTATTCTTCTATCTGTAATGTTTCCTGTTTTAAAGTAGGTGAAATCTTTATTCACAGGCCAACAACATAAATAAAAAAACAGGAATTCTCTTCAATGAAAATGCAATATCTCACCTATTAACTTTCATGCTTTGGAGCAGAAAAGGTTAATAAAAGCAAAATAATTCAATCCCAGTTTTCTCCACTCTGGTTTCCTGTGATGCTCACCTGTTCCACTAGACCTGCACCTGTGGGGTTGGGCTCTGAGCTGAGGAAGGAGTTCATCGGTGAGAAACAGCCGCTCACACAGGTTTGCGCTGCTGGACATGGAGAGCACAGAGATCTGGCCGACCACTTGTGTCGGGGAGGGGGATAAAAGCCGCAGCAGCCACAGAGTCATACTGACTTCAGCGTGTCGCTAAACTGGAGGTGGGTCTGGAAGTTGGTGTGTGCACTTTCTATGTCAGCAGCAAACATTACTGAGCTGTTAAAATCCATGTCTGGGCTTCAAAGTCGGCTAATTGCTGAGTAAACTCGGCGCTGAGTAACCCCTCCTTTCCACCGCAGCACGTTACTGCAGCAGCACGTCATAGCTGCTGATAGGAACCACTGTGGTCAACAGAACCTTTTCCACCGGAGCCGTCAGCAGCGCGAGTCGGCGCGCCGGTTCTATTTACTACGCGCTACGCCTTTGAAACGGGTCAAGTTTGACATTTTTGGGGAAGGAAAGACAGGAAATCGAACGCGGAAACGGAGCGAAGCTTACCGAGATTTTCAGAATAAAGAAACGTACTGCCTTCCGGTTGCTTTACTTTAAAAAAAAAGTTATCACCTAGCTAGCGGTCTCCTTTGTTTTTCCATAATGGACGACGAAAGGTTGATTACTGAAGTGGAGAAGTACCCAATCCTGTTTGATCCCAGTCACAGTTTTTATGAAGACAACGTCAAGAAGGATAATGCATGGAGTGACGTATCTGCGGGTTTTGGGGCAAGATGGTGAGCTTATGCGGCTCACTCCCCTGCTGCTTCGCGTCTCGTGGGAAGGGCCAAGCAGCAGCATACGCGAGCAAGACGTGCTGCTGCAGTAACGTGCTGCTGATGGCTCCGGTGGAAAGAAGGGGTTAGAGGAGTGTTTTCAGTTTGTCCGAGGCAGAGGGGGTAACACTGCAGACGCTGATGCTAGTAGCATGGACGCTAATGACTGTAAAGACAAACCGGTTTTAACCTTGAAGCATCAACATGTTCCGTCTTTGTTGAAACACTCTTCCTTCTGCATCAATCTTTCTCTTCCTGGACATTTTGGGATGATGTGTGGACGGTCATTTTCACTTGCTGCATTAACTCGTTCACTGCCAATGACGACTAACGTCGTCATTTGTATGTTTTCACTGTGTGGGCGTCGGACGAGCCCCCGCACCGAGAGAACAAGTATCTTTGCTCTAAAGCCGATCTTCATCCACATACATCCCACGTCACATGATCAGGAAGCAGAACATCCATGTGTTAGGAGATCGTTTTGGGCCGCTGCTGTAAAAAAAAGGGAGGCGTGAACCGGAAAAGCTTCTGCCGATCACAATTCAACAACGAATTATGAAAGAACGGATAACGCTCGAAACACACGGCTTCTTCCTGATGTAAGAGGTGAGTCTCCGCTTTGTTTTGGTTGTTTTGGCATTGACATCATCCTAGCGCGCAACGTTCTGTGACTCTTAAAAAAAATAGTAAAAACTGTGAGAAACGCTGGCAGTGAATGAGTTACTTAAACATGGAAGTGGATGCACTGCGACCTAGTGGCGAGTCACTGCACTGGGAGCACAATCGCCATGCATTATAGGAAATGTAGTATATAGTCATTGTGCGCTTTGAAGCGCCATAGACTTATTTTAAGACACTTGAATCTCTCGCGGGCCACATAAAATGATGTGGCGGGCCACATCTGGCCCGCGGGCCTTGTATGTGACACATGAGCTGTAGCTCATCACCACCAGCATGTGAGTGTGTGTGAATGGATAGATGACTGGTTGTGTTGTGGAGCATACAGGCCATTTACCTCTTACCATTTATGTCTATGTAGCGTAGACAATCTACATACTAGGATTTAATGCTGTTTGCTATCAGCTTTGTTAGATCCTGCGAAAGATCAGGCTAATTAGCATATTAACTTATATCATGCATAAATATCCAGGATATTTATACAAGAAGTTCATACACCAACTGTCTTGGTCTATATTTAATCCAAAGATTAATATTTAATTTAAAATAATTAAATTAATAGCAAAAGTTTATTTATTAAACAGAAGACTTAATGGAATCTTTGCTTATTCAATAACCAAATATACACCTTTCTGTGTTTCATTTCAAAGAAGAGTCAGGTTTAAAAAGTTAAGAATTTATTACTAACAATTTTAAAGATGACGATTTAAAAATGACAATTTATAACAGCTTTGATATTAAAACTTGGTATTAAAAGCAAACCTGTGTCTGAATGGAAACTAAAGTGGAATGCGTGTGTTGGATGCGTGGATGAATCTCAGAAAATTTCTTTCAGAGAGAAGCGCGTTCTGGGTGGAAAAAGTTGTTTTTCAGCTAACTGAGTGGTTTCTTAGAGAGAACAGCATCGGACGCCATCTGTCGGAAGTGTCTACCTCACCCAGTCAGGAGACCCTCGGGTGGATCCGAGATGTCAGGTGGAGACGATGACCTCCGAGCACGAGGTTGGTAGAAGGACCTTGGTGCGACCAAATCAGTCCTGAGATGTCTCCGGGTCACAACGACTGATGAAACTAGTTGTGTCTCAAAATCAATAACTCTGAAGGAGTTTTGCGTCAGCTGGTTACAGGTGGCGTTTATTCGGACCGATTCTATCGGCGTGACAGAGCAGATTAGTGAGGCTTCGGGCGGCCGACCCTCGTCTTCAGGGATGACTCTCGTCACCACGGAGAGTATCTGGTTGATTCAAGAACTGAAGTTGAACTGAGGAGTTTTTGGTTTTAACAAAACCTCAGAACACGCCCTCTCAGAGACAGAAAGTTTGTTGCTATGGAGCAAAGACATGTGAGAGCAAGTTACCTTTACCCTGGTCTGTCCCCTCTGCATGGTGTGTACACGTGCAAATGACCTTCACACTGTTCAACATTACTGATTATCATAAATAAAAATTATTACTAACCAAAGAATAAGTCATTTCAGTAATTAAATACATTCATAATGAACCATGATAATTATTTATGATGATTATTATGAACCTTGTAATAAACAGTAAAAAGAGTTTATTGAAAATGATTATTTTAAATCTTGAAGTGTCCTTCATCTTGCGGAGGAACAGCAGACAGACAAAAGCAGTCAGATTAAAGATGGTTTTCAGCAGACTTCATGTCTGCTGTGATGGATAATCTGTGGGACAGAAGTTCAGCCAGGACAGCGTGACCTAGCTGGGGAAGTGTGACCTTTGTGTCACAAAATGAGGCCATTCATGTCACTACATTTATGAATTTATTTTAATGGCAGCTTCTAATGATACTTTATTAATCGTGCAATAAAATAGAACTTTGAGATGCTGAAAAAGAAAATAAATAAGCAGCAAAAAATCAAATACAACAACAAACGTTGAGGAAAACACTGAGAATTATTGTATTTAGACGGTGAGGCAAAGTCACTGTGCACAAGGGGTTAACATAAGAAATGTAATCATCTTGTATATAATCTTTATGTTATGTTTTTACACTTTTCTAAATATTTATGTGAAGCATCCATCCATCTTCTGGACCCGCTTGGCCACGCGGGGGGGGGCTGGTGCCTATCTCCAGCAGTCAATGGGCAATCCGGCGGGGTACACCCTGGACAGGTTGAATCAACCATAGAATTATTATAACTCATGAAAAAAAACATATCTTCATAACACGTCCCCTTTTAAATATTTAGAGTTAAAGAGCTTGTGTTGCACCGTTGTTCGAAATATGGTCTTTTTTCCCCAGTGTGGAATATAGAAACTTAATGGTGAACAATTTTGAAGTGAAAATGAGCATTTTGAATAAATCCTACCAAACGCACTCATGGTGTCTGACAGTTTTATGGTGTTTTAGTTTTGGAAAAAGCTCTCTCTGTCCGGTACTTCAAACAGATGTGACATTTTTGGCAATTTTCAGTGAGGTTCATCCGTAAAGATCAAAGCCATTTATGATTTCATAAAAGAGCTTTTGGAGTTTTTAGTGGCTTTCATTAACGTTAGGAAGAGGGCAGGGAAGGCGGTAGGAAGATAGGTGTGTGTGTGTGTGGGGGGGGGGGGGGGGCATGAGGGTCGTCACAAACAGGGCGTCTGCTCGACTCGCTACACAGGAGTCATTTTTTAAATTGCACTGTAAGTTGTTCTTTAAGGCAGCAAACCCAGCCGCCCGTAGACAGATGGTAGCTACATTCGAGTAACAAAGCGAACATGAAAGGCAGATAATTCTGTGACAATGAGTTGTTCGGATCGACTGGTAAAAGGGAAGTAGGAGGCAGGATTTTGCTCAGCGGGAGTCCTGGCAGACACACCCCCTTTTCCTGTCAGCCGCTGCTGGAGTTTCTGCTGAGCTGTCTTCTACTGCAGAACATCACAGAAACATTAGAAACGGCTTTAGGACTAGTTTGTGTTTGACCTTAAATAATAAAACAAATTCATTAACCCTTTAGTAGATTATGAGTTTTTTATATCACTATTTAAAGAGCTTGTAGCTTAAATCTGGTTAGATAGAGGAATATTGTAAATTAGAAAAATCTTCAGTATGAGCTGAATTTTGTGAAAGGAACACATTCACTCACATAATTAGCATATTGTGACGTCATCAGGTGGCAACCATATTGGACTGCATCACATTTGCAGATTTTATTTAATTTTTTTATGTTTTTGTCTTATTTTCTTAGTGTTGTTATTGTTTATGATACATATATACATATTCCTATGTATGTATATATGTAATATTTATTACTTAATTGGTATTTTGTTATGTTTACTGCGTACCAATCAAGAACACTGTTTTTGGTGCGTCAGTGTCATGAACACATTTCACTCATCCCTTCTTTGGTTTATTTTGTTTATAATATATATATATATATATGTATGTATATATATATATATATATATATATATATATATATATATGTATATACATATATAATATGTATATATATAATCCTCAATCTCAGGCTTTCCCACAAGCCCCGTGCAGAACTGAAAGGCAATGAACGCTTTCATTTCTGGGACAGTTACATCGTACCAGTAATTATATCTGGAGCTAGAGTTCAGTTCCTCCCTCTCTAAATACTGGTGAGCATATCAGTTAGTTTCAGTTGTGATGAGGGTCCAGAATTCCTCATCCAAAAAAACAGACAGAAAATCAACGTGTTCTGAATTTGACAGATCCATGTCTCCACAGTATCCAACTGGCTCATCAAAATGCCTGATCCACTTGGAATACTGTTCCTCTTCTCCCAAACTAACCCACCATCATCATTATTATTGTCACTGAGGCTGTGTCGGGCCACCCTAGCCCTGCAAGCCAGACTAAATAAATGTATTATTTAGTCTGGCCACGCTCCATTGACGGCTCTCGGTTGTGGGGCGGGTTCTACCGTCGTCTTTCAAATGATCTCCGCATTCCACTGGACAATGAATGTGACATTCTCTTGTTTCACTCTGTTGCATCATCCCACCCACCAGGCATATAGAGTGCCCTGATTGGCCCACAAAGCAGATAAAGCTCTGTGATTTGTTCACTGAGGAGATAGAGCACTATGATTGGACCACCATTATGGACCAGTCACAGCTCTTTATGTGTTTGAAACCCCTCTAGAGAGCTGTGATTGGCCAGCCAGAATGCTGTTGGGGCTGCAGAGGTTCCAGTGGAGCGTTCCTAGACCAAACTTTGCAAAGCAAGAATTTGGTCTAGTTCACTAGGCTAGGGCCACCCCCCTGCTAGCGGTGATTTTTTTCCCCGCAGTCCTCCCCTTCTGCTGCAATTCCCGTGGTTTACACCACCGGGGATGAATCAATCACACACACACACACACACACACCCCCCCCCCTGCACGGACTCGGTACGAGCTGCTCAAGCCCCGCCACCCCCCCCCCCCCCCCCCCAACCTGCCACCTGCCTTTCCCCGACCCCGCGGTTTCTCTCCCTCCAGCTGCAATTCCTGCGGGTTACACCCCCGGGGCTGAATCAATCACCAGCGGAGTTTTCACCGGCCCGATCACCGCCACCACATCCCTCCCCACGGAGGTGACGCGGGACATCGGACAAGGTAAGGGCTGGATGGGCTGCTTGTGTAACCGCGTCATCGCTGACAGACTCCCTGTTGCTGCGCGCTGAAGCCACGCTTTCCGTCTCGCTAGAAGACCGCAGATCATCCGAATCTGCCAGTAGTAGATGAAGAGCTTCGTCAACACTGAACATTCCTCTCGGCATTGTTTTTTTCCTCTGCCACTCGCTCGCTCTCACTCGCTCTGACAACCTCCGTGACTCTGCGACTGGTGGGCGGAGTTCAAGGTATAATACTCCAAAAGTTTGAATAGTAACACCCACAAATGCTGCTTGGATTGAAGTTACAGGTGTCTGCCACCCCGCAGTGTAACGCATTAACTGCACGAGGGCTCATTTCTGCTGCTGTAGCTTATTAAATCCAACATTGCTGCTTGTTGCAGTTCTGCGACTTTGGCGCTTAAAGGTTAAAGCAGTTCCAGCTTATTGTGATGTTTTGTTTTGATAAAGAGTGGAGAAAAGTGCTTTCTGCACATTCGCCACACTCTTTTTGTGAAACAGTCTCATGTTTTTCATAAACCCGAAACGCCATTCTCAGCGTTGGGTTTCACGGACACCCTCCCCATAAATTCACCTACGTCATCATGCAAATTCACAATCCTTGAATCTGTGACAGTTTCAAGCTAGGCAGGCCTCCATTCCAATCAAAACATCCCATCCACAGATGATTCCACTGTTTTGCATAATGGCACTCAGGCAGGAGGTGCTTGTCTTTGAAAAACAGCTATTTAGAGATCAGGAGCTAAAAAGCTGGTGTGTTTCAGATTCGTGCAGACGCTTGTGCCTGCAGTACTGCACCAAACTCTGCCTGTGTCTAAAAAAAGGACGTCTCGGTGTTGGGAGTTGGGTGTTGGGAGTCCCACCGGTGCTGGAAGAAAGCCTGACCATATGTTTCATCCTGTGATGTGATTTGACGCGTCTGCAGCCCATGCTGCTGTACACTATCTTTATATTCACACACGAGACGCTCAGTCATCATATCTTGCTTTATCTACCTACATGTTTGAACTACATGATTCCAGTGTTGTGATAAATATGTGGATCCTTATCTAAACAGACTCCGTACGTGTCCCAGAGGATCGGAGTGCTGATCAGACACATGCGAGCATGAAGAAAAACGAGATACGTGGAAAAGGAATAGAGAGGTAGTTTGTAATAATGGCTCTTTTGTAATAAATCAGGACTTGAATGGTAATGAGGGTGTTTATGATCTAATTCAGTAGTAATAACAGCTTATGGTCAAGCTGCAGAATGGTGCAGTGTCGATGTTGTCACATAATCCAAATGTTCTACACTGTAACATGGAGTTGTGTGCCTCTGTGTGTTAAATCAGCAGAAGCCTTTGAGCAGGTGAAGGTCAGAGAGGAGATTAGGGTTTGTGAACTGTCCTTCCAGAAACCGGTGAAAAAGCAAAAACTCAGATATGCTTTCTGCAGAGTACACGGGAGAAAACGGCCCTCAGGGCTAATTCCTAATCCGTTTCTCTACCTCAAACCGCTTTCCTTTCCTCTCTCGGTTCAGTCTGACACGACGTTAACGTTCAAACGTTTCACTGCGGCCTGGAACCCCATGCCTGCTGCAAAGACCTAAATTTGGTCATTTACACTCATTACCAACCCCCAAGATGGGAGTGGACTCTTTAACCTTCTTCCCGCTAATGAGGAGGGATTTCTCAGGAACTTGAACGCTGCCCCAGAGGGATAAAATATGACCTTTTCCAGCTTTATCCTCAGCGAAACAAACAAAACAGCACTAACTGGGATAATGTGGTGGCATCTTTAAAAATCCAACTTTATTTCAGATTTGTTTGTAAAAAAAAAATTGCAGCAATGGGAACTTTCACCATTTTGGTCGGTTTGGCTTTTCCTCTAAAACTGGGTTCAAATCTCAAAAGTGGGACCTTAAGATGATCCTCAGGAGTCAAGTAAAAGTGAATGTTCATAGATATTATAATTAATCAACATTTAGAAAATAATGGTTACTAATGTAATTAATAATATAACATCCTTGTTAGCTGTTTTGTGCCTTTATTTATTCATCATTTAAGAAATTCTTAGCATTCATGCAGCAATGTTTGGGTCACAAAACCGCTACACCAGCTAGCTCAGCAGCAATTTTCTTAGAAAAAAACAATTATGAGTTACTGACAAAGACACAAAGATTTTTTACACATTAACTGTAAGAAAAGCTATGAAGTTAGAAAAGTTTTAAGGCAGAATAAAAAGCTTGCATTTGGCTTTATTTTGGCTGGGAGCTAATCTGTTTCTCCAAACTGATGTCCACCATGCCTTCAAAGGCCAACGGCTTGTTTACATGGCAGGGTTTTTAAATTGTCAGCTGATCTTCTACGCACCCTCTCCACGTTAAATATGGGCACGAGAAAGAACGCCCGTCCTTGTGCATGCTCTGTTTACAAGTAGCTGCTGGCCTTGCAGCTAACTTCTACTCGCAGCAATCTGAAATGAATTTCCCCAAATAGCATGCCGAACTTTAGCTTACCTGCCGGGCAGAAAACTGGCAACAGAGACATCAGTGGGGAGGTCAACCTCCATTTTGCGCATGTGCAGGAAGTGAAAACTACCCAACAACAAGCACGTACGACTACGACCTTGCGTGAGTGGTTCACTAGAATAATTGACAGTTATGCAGACCGATGGCTCAGATAATCTACCCGTGTGAAAAAGCTATCCCTTTAATTTGTTTGATTAAAGGTGCATCATGTAGAAAAGAAGTAAGAAAGACATCCTGTGGTAAAATGTGGTTACTGGAACCACTTTAAACAACTCTGGAGCTGGCCATCGTCAAATTACCATCGTTGTTGCTGCAGTATTAGCTCACAGGAGACACGACACCTCCAGCCTCACTGATGGTAAACAGTAGTTACGTACCTCCTTCCTTGGTTTTGAAAGAAGAAAATCTGACAATCCCCGCACCCAGCCGGATATAAAACATGTTTCTTCCAAAATGACTGAAACATTAGTCCCTTTTGGGATTTTCTCACAGTAGGATTCTCACTAGCGCACATCTAAAAGTGGCTTTCCAGGACCAAGATTGGATGTTGCTGCTTCATAGCTAAAGAAAAGCAACATCCGGCGAGATCTGCACGATCAGGAATGTGGATTTGTGCACACTAACTAAGCAGTTCAACAGAAACAGCCGAGGAGAGGAGGGGGTCTGATTCTGGCTCTAAATCACAGGATCGCAGTTTTTCTCCTGCATTGAAAATGGAAAATAATTGTTTTATCTTGAATAAAGTCTTCAAAAGATTAATATTTCTGTTTCAGCTCTGCTAATGGAAAGTGTCTCAGCTTTTGCATGCATGCAAATCAAACATCTCTACAAAGCCAGTTAAACTCTACAAGAAAAGGTTTTTTTTGGACTGTGTGAGCTTCCCCTCAGGGCATCTGATCCTTTCTGAGTGAATTAAAGGGAAAATAGTCAAAACTTTCAGAAAAGGTCAGGAGTGAATGATGGATTATGTCTTTTTTAATTAAGATTGTTTTTCTGCAAATCAGATGAAAACAAGATTATGAGGGAATACAAATGTTAAGCCTTTCTACTGTAGCATGTGCCTGGCAGGAAATGTTAATATTTTAGGTCTATTTTTGCTCACCCTGCACACATTGTGTCGCTGAGCTTTGCTTCTCATTAAAACAGCTTGACTACAAAAACTATTTTTGCTTTGCTGAATAACAAACAATGTTAAAGTGATCGCATCCCAAAAAATGTCAATGTCTGTCGAACCCGTAGTAACACTTCGGGACTCGTCGAGACCTTTAAATCTTAATTCCTGTTCTGAAGTGGAGCCAAAAGTGACTAATCAGTGAGAAACTCCTTTTGGAGCAGCACAGTGTAATTTAGCTTTCTAGATTCCCATTTGTCTGACAGTGGTGCAGCCCATGTGGGTGGTGTAAACGCCTTGCAGCTCTTATCCAACATGCCGAGAATAAAAACTCTGCGTATCCACAAGAGCGCCAGATTAAGACTGCACAAGTATTTGTCATGTCATGACGCGAATCCTTCAGGGACAAGTTTCGGGTTTGGTTTTCTCACATCAAAGGAAATCTGATCATTGTTCAAATACTCACAGCTGTTGTATCACTTTAAAGGTACAATATGTAAGATTTGTCCAGTGAAAAAATAGCAAAACAGTCTAATGTCTCAACCGTGTTGGAAGGAAGGTTACATTGAAACAGATGTCCTTCTCAGCTGGCGGGGGGGTTGACAGTTTTTCTTCTTTGAGGTATGTTCTTGTGTACTTGGCAAGTACAGCAAAAAGGGCATTCTACCGAGTACAGGAGGACGAGGATGGTATTTTGAGCATATGTGATGGCAACAAGCGTTGCATTTTGCTACGGTTAATAAAATTACCTGAAATAAAATAGGCTAGTTTGTCCCTTACATACCAAAAAAACAACTATATTTTATTTGGATAATATTTGTTTTATGTGGTATCTGCAAAACAATAGTATCTGTATTGTAAAAATTAATAAAATACCAGTATTTCCCACTGTTTAATGAAAAACACTTATTTTTGATTAAAGTCTCTTTCCTGAGTTTTTCTCTTATCCGATGGCACCATCTAGTGGCTGACAAGCAAATCACACAAAAATCTCTGGGTCTGATGTTTTAAGATGGTGACTTCACGTTTCTTCTTTATAAATGTGCTTCTGTAGCCGACAGACAGAGCTAAAACACGTCATTTTACAAGTATTATTCTCATGTCATGTTGTGTTTTCATATCAGAATCAGAATCAGAATAGGTGTATTGCCATTGTCAGTGAACAAACAATTCACAAACTAGGAACTTGTATGTATATTTTAAAGACTTTCTTGTCCGTGAACAGTTCATCAACTCTGCATCAGCTGAGGTGTTCCTTAAATTTGAAGCAGGTAAGCGGTAGTTTAATGCTATAGAGCTCCGGACCCCACGTGACTCTCAGTTAGTGGACGCCATTTTGGCATGCAAAAAAGGTAAACAAACACGGATGTAACCATGAACATTAACGGGATCCGCTTGGATTTTACTTCGTCGGAGTTTACTTCACACTTTAAAACAGAAGAAATCGTTTTATATAGTCAGAAATTAAATAGACTAAACATCTCCGACCCTTACCGTGCCCCTGGGATACTTTTTAAAAACGCCAGAAGCTGTCGGAGCGGACTTCTTACCGGCACAACACCAGACCTGACCGGGGAACCCCTTGGGATTTACCCGGAGGAGCTGGCTCCGTCGGCTGGGGAGAGGGAAGTCACGCTACTGCCCCCGCAACCCGACTCCGGATACGCGGATGAAAATGGATGGATGGACGGACAAATAACAGATTTACACGTAAGTAGTCTCGGTGAGACAGATAATAGCAATCCAAAGTGCTTTTTATGTGTGATCTGACAACTGATCAACCATTGCTTAAAAATTAAATACAGCTTAGCCGGTTAATTGCTGTGATCATAAAACACGTAAACGGCAGCACGCAGAACTCACGAGGCAACGTTTTACGTGACGTTTACTTGTTGCTATGAGTAATAAGACAGAAAAAGCCCCGCCAAAATAAGTTTAGGAAGCCCACTAAGAATCATAATAAAAGCATTTAAAATAAATACCATACACAGTTGAGGAAACGTTGGTTTAAGTACCTGATATGAAGCGGTCGCTGCATAAGTGAAAACCTTTACTCTCGGGATCCCACAGCTTCATTTTAGCCCGGTCACTAGCGCGTTTTATTACAATGATCCAACGTTTGCGGCGCTCCGGATCTTGGGGAATCCTGTAGATGGCTCATTCCTTATGTCGTCCGCGTCTGTTCTGCATCCTGGGGCACAACAGGAATCTACCATATTTCCTGTCTGGTTGAGTTTTCTGTCAATAACAAATAGTCCAGCTGCCGGCTTCTGCCTGCCAAGATGGCGCCGTTTCGATTTGAACTGTTGCATGCCGGGAGAAGTGACGTCAACTCCCGGAGCTCTATTGGTTAGTTCTGGTCGGCATTTGGAGCTCTGAGAAGCAGGGGGCGTGTTTAGCCAAAAAAAAAAAGGCGTATTGCTTACATTACATCACAGTACTAGCCTGGCAAGCTTATTTAGTCTGGCCATGCTCCATTGACAGCTCTCGGTTGTGGGGCGGGTTCTACCGTTGTCTTTCAAATGATCTCCGCATTCCACTGGACAATGAATGTGACATACTCTTGTTTCACTCTGTTGCATCATCCCACCCACCAGGCATAGAGTGCCCTGATTGGCCCACAAAGCGGATAAAGCTCTGTGATTTGTTCACTAAGCAGATAGAGCACTATGATTGGCCCACCATTATGGACCAATCACAGCTTTTTATGTGTTTGAAACCCCTCTAGAGAGCTGTGATTGGCCAGCCAGAGTCCTGGTAGGAGCTGGGGAGGTTCCAATGGAGCGTGCCTAGACCAAACTTTGCAAAGCAAGAATTTGGTCTAGTTCACTAGGCTATCACAGTACATGATGAGACAATCATTTTTACTGATTTTGAAAAAAAATACATCATTTCTGAAAGAGGAAAACTCTGGAATAATACTTAAAAACAGAGTTATTTAGGGAAACTCTGGTTTTATTGTGATTTTGGGTTAGCTAATTAGCATTTTGAGGTATTGTGAGTATTAAAAACAGCAGTATTTACAGATTAAACACAATTATCTACAGTAACAGAACAATTATCAGTTTTTTTCCTCTGACATTTTGAATTCGGGGTTAATGCTTTGCAATGCAATACAATACTTTATGGGACACTGTGTCAGCCCAAGTAGGCAGAAGGATGGATTAATACTTCCTCAATACATTGGGTGGAGCAATAACACATCCGGGACCGTTGAGTCAACTTGCCATGATACATACATAGGATTGGATCAGTACTTGGGCCAGTGTTGACAACGTTTCACAAGGGCGTGAGAAGACAAGTTCAGACCAGTACGTAAATCAAATTCAAATTCAAATTTT
Source organism: Nothobranchius furzeri (assembly GCF_043380555.1). Taxonomy (NCBI): domain Eukaryota; kingdom Metazoa; phylum Chordata; class Actinopteri; order Cyprinodontiformes; family Nothobranchiidae; genus Nothobranchius; species Nothobranchius furzeri. Next base: position 1,320,747 of record NC_091752.1, read on the forward strand.
ATTTGTCACATACACAATCATACACAGTACGAAATGCAGTGAAATGCCTTACACAACTGCTTGTGACCTAAGAGTTGAAAATAAAAAACTGTACACCATGAATTAAAATGAAGGGTAAATTAACAGGGAAAGTATAAGATCAAATATATCTGAATTAAAGTTGAATAATAGAATAGCTTTACAACAAAATACACAATACAATACAAATTAGAATAAAAGGTAAATTTAGCTGGGAAGGAATAAGATCAAATATATATAAGTTGAAGTTGAGAATAAAGTAACTGTACAACAAAATACACAGTATGTAAATGTATAAGAACGTATGAAGAAATAAAAATATCTGTACAAAACAGCGGCTGAACAAGTATCAAATGGAAATGAAAAAAAAAAAAATATATATATATATATATATATATATATATATATATATATATATATATATATATATATATATATATATACATATATATAATGTCCAGAGTTGTGCAAACCACATTTTAGTGACTTTGTAGTGCAACTGTGCTTAAACAAAGTCCAGACTGTTCTGTGTGTGTGAAAACCATATGTGTGGGCACTTACTATGTGGTGGTAAATAGAGAAATGGCCAAAGAGGGACATAGTCACTGTT
>NC_091752.1:1326374-1348874 GCF_043380555.1 Nothobranchius furzeri
GAATACATTGAGGAGCTCCTCAATCCCACCTACGCGCATTCTGAGGAGGAACCAGAGCCCGGAGACCTGGGGATGGACTGTCCAATCTCGGGGGCAGAAGTTGCTGAGGTAGTCAAACAACTACACAGCTGCGGAGCCCCGGGGGCAGATGAGATTCGTCCTGGGTATCTCAATCTATGGATGTTGTAGGGCTGTCATGTTTGACACGTCTCTGCAACATTGCGTGGTCATCAGGGGCAGTTCCTGTGGAGTGGCAGACCGGGGTGGTGGTCCCCATCTTTAAGAAGGGTGACCTGAGGGTGTGTTCCAACTATAGGGGGATCACACTCCTCAGCCTCCCTGGAAAGGTCTACTCCAAGGTACTGGAGAGGAGGGTCCAATCGATAGTTGAATCTCAGATTGAGGAGGAGCAATGTGGTTTTCGTCCTGGCCGTGGAACTGTGGACCAGCTCTATACCCTTGCAAGGGTGATGGAGGGGACATGGGAGTTTGCCCAACCAATCCACATGTGTTTTGTAGATTTGGAGAAGGCTTATGACCGTGTCCCCAGGGGCACCCTGTGGGGGACGCTCCAGGAGTATGGGGTGGGTGGCTTTCTGTTAAGGGCCATTCAGTCCCTTTACCAGAGGAGCGTGAGTTTGGTCCGCATAGCCGGTAGTAAGTCGGACCTGTTCCCGGTGAGGGTTGGACTCCGCCAGGGCTGACCTTTGTCACCGGTTCTGTTCATCACCTTTATGGACAGAATTTCTAGGCGCAGCTCTGGTGTGGAGTGTGTCGAGTTTGGTGGCAGGAGAATCTCGTCTCTGCTTTTTGCGGATGATGTGGTCCTCCTAGCTTCATCCAGCTCTGACCTTCAGCTCTTGCTGGGTAGGTTCGCGGCCGAGTGTGAAGCGGCTGGGATGAGGATCAGCACCTCCAAATCTGAGACCATGGTTCTCGACCGGAAAAGGGTGGCTTGCCAACTCCGGGTCGGGGGAGAGGTCCTACCTCAAGTGGAGGAGTTTTAAGTATCTCTGAGTCTTGTTCACAAGTGAGGGTAGGCGAGATCGGGAGATCGACAGGCGGATAGGTTCAGCATTTGCAGTGATGTGGACGCTGAGCCGATCTGTTGTGGTGAAGAGGGAGCTGAGCCAGAAAGCCAGGCTCTCGATTTACTGGTCGATCTACGTCCCAATCCTCACCTATGGTCATGAGCTTTGGGTAATGACCGAAATAACGAAATCGCGGATACAAGCGGCCGAAATGAGTTTCCTCCGTAGGGTGGCCGGGCTCAGCCTTAGAGATAGGGTGAGGAGCTCGGACATTCGGGAGGTACTCGGAGTAGACCCGCTGCTCCTCCGGATCGAAAGGAGTCAGTTGAGGTGGTTTGGGCATCTGGTCAGGATGGCTCCTGGACCCCTCCCTGGGGAGGTGTTTTGGGCATGTCCTGCCAGCAGGAGGCCCCCGGGTCAACCCAGGACACGTTGGAGAGGTTTCATCTCCAATCTGGTCCGGGAACGCCTTGGGTCCGGCTGGTGGAGGTGGCCGGGGACAGGACTGTCTGGAGCTCCCTTGTTGGGATGCTGCCCCCGCGACCCGGACTCGGATAAGCGGAGGAAGACGACGACGACGAATTTGTTACGCTGTGGGTTGGATGAGTTGGACCCAATGCGCAGATACCCAGAATGACACAAGGCAGGAGAGGATGTAAAGGAAAACATTCTTTATTAAGAATGAGGAGTACTAAATAAAACCCAGAAGGGCACAAGCCAAAAATCCTGGAAGGGCATAAAGCCAGAAACCTAGAGACCTAAGAGAGGGGAGGGGAGGGGAGGGGAGGGGAGGGGAGGGGAGGGGAGGGGAGGGGAGGGGAGGGGAGGGGACAAAACAACACTGACAAGGACAATGGACCAACAACACATTGAGACTCAGACAGGGTTTTATACACAGGGGCAGGGTGATTGGGAGATGAGCTACAGGTGCGTGGGGATAGAGAGACCTGGTGAAATCAATTTACTAATCAGGGAGAGGAAACTAAGCTGAGGAGGGGAAATAAAACATGACCTATAATAATAACTAAACCTAAAGACTAGAAGAACAAGACAACTAATGATCTAAGGAGGAAAGGAGAACTAATAAACCGGTGGGGAAGGGCCAAGGAAGGAACCTAGAAGAAAACCTGAACCTAAGAAACTACAGGGAAAAGTTAGCTAGATAATATAAATACAAAGAAAACTAAAGAATAAGTGAACCTGAGAAAACCTGGTGGGAGCTGGAGACAGGCAGGGGCACAGGAAGCTTAGGTACACATGAGGGGGATCCTAGAGGGACAACTTGAGGGGTTAGAGACCTAAAGGGGCACAGAAACCCAAGGGGAGAAGAGAGCTAGCTCCACAGAGCTAGCTCCGTGGAAAGGCCTCAGTAGAGCCTCGGTCTGGCCTGGAAACTGTTCCGGGATTTTGAGTCTCTGTGTGTGTGTATTCTTGTTTGGATATTATTTGTGCAATTGTTGGACAAAATGACTTGCTGTGGCATTAATTGCACTAATAGAGCATCCAAGGAGTCTCCACTTCATTTATTTCGGTAAGTAAAATTATATTTATGTATTTTAGGTCACTGCCGAGCTGAGCTTAGATTTTAACATGTACTGTTTAACCATGAAATTTAAATGTAATAGGGTAAAACCCAGTGCATTTAACATAATGCTGCACTTTAGAAAATGGGTTGAAATATAACATGTTGGTGGAGCTGGGTTCCCACTATCGGCTTGTGGAGCTCTCTGGAGACCGATGTTTTCCAACCGGTTCTCCCCTCCCCGCAGCTCGGTGCATCTCTGTCTGATCGCGGCGCTTGTCTGCTGTGTGGCTGCCGGCTTGTGGAGCTCTCGGAGACCTCTGTGTTCCACCCGGTTTTACCCAGCGGTCAGCCCGGCGTATCTCTGACTCAGAAGCTCTGGTGTTGTGCACAGTTAACTCCGGTTGTAGCTAGGTTGCTACCTCCGTTAGCTTAGCTCCCACTTTCACGTTAGCTTTGGGTTAGCCAGGGATAGCTTCAGGTTAGCTTGTAGCTAGTTCGACCGGGTGCCGTCAGTTGATCCCAGCCTTACAGCCCCACCCTCAGCTCCTCCTCTCTTCCCTTTTGTGGGATTGTCTGGGCTTGACGGAACCTGTGACACGGTCAAAATGACGGTGGTGGCCACCTCCGATTTTAGTACAAAAACGTATTATTGGAGTCTAAGGAAACCCATTGTCCATACATGTATGTCGATAGTTTCCCATTACAGATAAAGTCAAAACTATGCCCACGAGTCAAACTAACACTAAACCAACGTCACACCGACAGTCAGACACGGTGGTGGTAGTGTGATAGTCTGGGGCTTCAGGACCTGGCCCGTTTTCTTGGGTTATACAGCAGGACAATAAAAATGTCTATTAATGAATACAAAGTAAAGTTTTTGGTCTGACCTAGCCACAGTCTGGCTCAGGATAATCTCAGAATTATTGTATTGATAACGGATTGTCACGGAGGTTGGGACAAAATGTTTGCTTTTAAAAAGAAAGCTCTGACATTCATTCTTAGTCTGAAAAAGAACAATGGAAAAGCCAGACTTGGGTTCGTCATGAGGTTTTAAACAAATACTCACGTTTCATCCTTTTTAAATAGTTTGGAACATAGCGGTTAATGGCAGGAGTGAGAGGAGTCTTCCTAAATGTGTGTGTTACACCCCTGTAAAAGGGGAATAGAGAAGCAACCACGCAGACACGGTGTGAGTTCAGCCGCTTCCACTGTATTAATGCATTTTCAGAACATAAGGTAAAACTTCTGCATTACAATTACTCTATGTGCAAGAAAATCATACAAAATAAAACAAAACCGCATTGCTTATTATCCTCTTGAATTATGCTAAACAGTACGGACAACAAGATCTTTCTTTATATAAAAAGATAAAAGCACAGTTTAGCTTTTTAACACATTTTTTTACCTCATTGGAAAATGTGGAGGTATAACCTAGAACCTTCCCTACAGCCGCCATCATGAAACTCAGCCAGCAGGGGAACTACTCCAGCACATTGGACTTTCTAACCTGGCTTTATTTGCTCCGTTTTTCCTGCAAACATTTCCCTGACCTTTCCCATGTTTAGAAAACATAAATATAAATTTAAACGGATTACAGTCTGAGTTTTAACCAAGGTGAACACAGACATGGGGACCCTTACACTAAATTTTCGACAATCTTATCTTTAACTGGATCTGCGAAACTCTCCCCTCTTCTGACATGAGCTATTTTCCCTTTTTATTAGTCCTCCTGTTTTTCCTGTATTTCCCGCCCTTTGAGTGCCTTCAATATTTGCTCTGCTTTCTTTTTCCTGTTGAACTGAAATGCATCTATTCATAAAAAAGTCTGAACCTTTGTATCTTTTTTTAGCAGTTTTTAAGACTTTTTATTTTTGTAAACTTTCAGACGTTTTTATTTGATGTGGTAGACCTTGAAGCACTTTCTCTCCAGCTGCAGGCAGAGCACACCTCACACTGCCATGGGGTGCTTCTCTGGCACACCATGCACTGATATGCCAAAAACTCGTAGCAATATTTTCCATAACTCTGATTGCTTCATGCTATAGATCGTTGGAAAGCTGCTTTTATGTACCGTTAGGAACCGTTGGAATTATTTGAATCTGATCAGCCATTCAAAAGTTATAAAACGGAGCATTTTGGATGACAAACTCAGCACGTCTCTGAATCTGTGTTGTGATTCGTTGCGCTCAAGACAGGGAATCCCGGTGGCTACCGTAATGTATTGTACATGCGCGAAAAGCCCCATTTTTAATCTTTTAAGCACTTTTGGAATTTTAATGATATCTTGAACGGTTCAGGAATTATGGTAATGAGAAGCATGTCCAATCCCGTCTGCGGCCACAGGTTGGTAATAAGAATATTGTGGCATTAACAGAGGGGTGCCGGCGGTCAGGGCTAGGGGGCCCCCAACACAAGGGGGCCCCAGGCGGCCGCCGACCTATGTCCAATGGTAAAACCGCCTCTGAGAGAAGGAACCACGCAGACACAGTGTGAGTTCAGCCATTTCCACTGTATTAATGAATGAGTGGAAGCTCTGCGTTTCCCCTCGCGCCAACTCAGACCTGACTAGTCAATGCCAAACCAGCTAAAAACGTTTAATAACAAACTCTAGAATAGCAATTGGTCTAAAAAACATAGATAAAACTGTAAACATAAAAGGTAATACTTAGGCAAATACATCAGAAGCACTTTTTATAAGCAAATTTTGTGTCGTCTTGACAAGGCAGGAATAATCGATCACAGATCACTCGATCTTCAACTGCAGTGCATTTTAACTCTCACTCATGAGCAAAATAGCATTTCAGATAAACTTGTCTTCTACATTACGAAATATCTTTTCATCAAATCACTCATTTCAAAAAAGTATGTTTTTAACCAGCTTAACCATGAAATAAATCAAAATTTTAACCTGTTAATCACGGAATAAAGGCTATTATTTTTAACTTATTCAGTCTACAACCTCCACACGTGCAGTTTTAAAGAACTGACAGCCCTTCTCCAGGTGTGATGAGAAGAGACTTTGGCAAAAACACCTTCTGCTGTCACAATCGTGTTTGTTTCGAAAAGCTTTACAGATAAAAATTAAAAAAAATAAAAACTCTTTCAAATGTGTTACATAACCCCGGTTCAAATCTGTTGTCTCTGCAATTTCAGCTTTAGACAGAGCGTGAAACAAAAGTGGTGTTCCGCTCTGCCAGACTGTCAGAGCAGAACATTAATTGATTTTGCACGTTTAATGCATTCATGATGAAAATATTTCAGCTCTGCTTGTTGGAGCACATTTATAATATTGATGTCAGTGTTGACGATGCCTGCCTAAAACAATGTGTCCACTTGTCGATGCCTGCTGCAAATACGTATACACCCTTTCAAATCTGAAGATTGCATTATTGACTAAATGCTTTGTATTTTAGTTTTGTGTTAATAAACACTGAAGTAAACATGTTCCACATCCTCAGTGTAATCAAAAATAGGTCAGTTCAACATGGAAGCATTTAAAGGAATGGGTTTTAATCACTCTGGGAAAACGGTGGTAATGGAAATGCTCGGTCATTAGCAAACTGCTAATGCGAGGTAATCTCAAAGCTCCTAACGTCGTCTCAGCTCCGTCCTTCCTCACCTCGTAAAGGACTGGACACAGTTGTTACTTTGCTGCCACCTCAGTGGAGTTTTTGTTAGCAAGGCTGGTGTTAACCAATCTGCAACATGGTTGTCAACGTAAGAAGTAAGACCACAGGATAAATGTTCTACTGGACAAAGAGTTCTAACCCTCCTCTAAAACTCACCATGCGTCCAGCTAATTATTTTAAAGGTTCTTCACTGAGAAACAAACAATTTTTTACTTATGATTTCTGATTTTAATCGGTCACTCTAAGCTTTTCATGCAGGCTGAACATGAAAATAGTCTCCTACACCTATCTCCTGCATTAGCTTCTGCTAGAAAATAGACGGTGACATTAGGATTTGAAAAGCCTGACAGATCTACATCACCATGTCACTTAACATTCATGGACTCACCCATCTTGACTTGCGATTAAACAGCAGAGAACGTCTCGACTAGTAGAAGCTAACCGTTAGCATTAGCAACTGCACAACATGGCAGAACAGCTTCAGGCTTGTGTTATTTGTGGAGATAAAACATCAATGTTGCAACACTAACAGAGTCAGCAGTAGAGTTGCATTGCTGTCCAGGGCGAGATGTCCAAACATCAGAAAATAAAACTCTAAACCCTTTCACCTGAGCTTTCTTCTGCCCGTGTATGACCGAAAAGGCATTCATTCCTAGCCTGACCTGCCAGACTCACCCTCTGTCTTCTATATAGAGGACAAGTCTGGATACTCAGAGGCAGAAAGCACCATGAGGGTCGCACTAACCAGTTCAAAAATAACCAATCAGAACAAAGGCTGTTGACTGTATCGCTGTCGTTTTTTTAGCTGTAGTGAAAGATGTCGTCTGGCGATGACGCTAACATATTCCTCTAGAAGAAATTGCTCTTGTCGCTTGTTCTTGGTTTTAGAAACATGTCCAAGTCATTTAGTACAGAGGAAAGAGCCGCAGCGATCTCCGCTTCAGACGCCATCCTCGTCATTTGTGAGAAACTGAGTGTTGTGGTGTGTGACGTATGCTGCTCAGTGCTGATTGGCTTGGCTAGAATACTCAGGGGGTGGGGTTATTTTAATGGCAGCGTTATCAGGCCCATTGTGGTAACGTATGGGTGAAGGACCTCTTAAGTTATTCTTCACACTGCCATATGATATAAAATGTATTTTAGAAGAAATATTAGGACATTCCTGCTAGATTTGACATTTGATGCTCCTGAAGTGCAACATTTTGCGACTGTTTGTGGTATTTTGTGAATAAATTCATATTATTTACTACAATAACTAGACATTTCCATGTAAATAAAAGATGTATGATGAAAGTGACGACAGTTTAGAGCTTTATTAAAGACTGCATTACTCTCTGTTCATTAGGAGTCTAGAGCTGGTTTAAGATGACCTTGTGCACGATAGCAAACGCTAGTTCCGGTTGATGAACTCTGGAGCGCCGTGGCAAATCTCATCTCCTTCACAGTGATGTCAACATGGACGGTGCATGCAGTGAACTGCACTTTTCCAGATTCCTTGGAAATTTGCTGAAAATTTCCCTCAACAACGTTCATCGTATGTCGACACTTTTCATCTGCTCCACAAGCAAACGAGAAAAAGGATTCAAATTTTACATTTCCCAGTCTGTGCACTGCTGTGAAGGTGAGTACACAACGCGGCAGTGGTAACTAGAGGGAACTTGATTAGAAATTAACTACAGCTTTTTTTCCTACCTGGAGCTTTTTTCTACTTTACAAAACATTAATTTACTCACCCAAATGAACTTTGGTGCTATTTTGGAGTCCGAGAAAGATCTGTCTACGATAGGCGTATATCCATACAGGGAGTGCAGAATTATTAGACAAATGAGTATTTTGTCCACATCATCCTCTTCATGCATGTTGTCTTACTCCAAGCTGTACAGGCTCGAAAGCCTACTACCAGTTAAGCATATTAGGTGATGTGCATCTCTGTAATGAGAAGGGGTGTGGTCTAATGACATCAACACCCTATATCAGGTGTGCATAATTATTAGGCAACTTCCTTTCCTTTGGCAAAATGGGTCAAAAGAAGGACTTGACAGGCTCAGTAAAGTCAAAAATAGTGAGATATCTTGCAGAGGGATGCAGCAGTCTTAAAACTGCAGAGCTTCTGAAGCGTGATCATCGAACAATCAAGCGTTTCATTCAAAATAGTCAACAGGGTCGCAAGAAGCGTGTGGACAAACCAAGGTGCAAAATAACTGCCCATGAAGTGAGAAAAGTCAAGCGTGCAGCTGCCAAGATGCCACTTGCCACCAGTTTGGCCGTATTTCAGAGCTGCAGCATCACTGGAGTGCCCAAAAGCACAAGGTGTGCAATACTCAGAGACATGGCCAAGGTAAGAAAGGCTGAAAGACGACCACCACTGAACAAGACACACAAGCTGAAATGTCAAGACTGGGCCAAGAAACATCTCAAGACTGATGTTTCTAAGGTTTTATGGACTGATGGAATGAGAGTGAGTCTTGATGGGCCAGATGGATGGGCCCGTGGCTGGACTGGTAAAGGGCAGAGAGCTCCAGTCCCACTCAGACGCCAGCAAGGTGGAGGTGGAGTACTGGTTTGGGCTGGTATCATCAAAGATGAGCTTGTGGGGCCTTTTCGGGTTGAGGATGGAGTCGAGCTCAACTCCCAGTCCTACTGCCAGTTTCTGGAAGACACCTTCTTCAAGCAGTGGTACAGGAAGCAGTCTGCATCCTTCAAGAAAAACATGATGTTCATGCAGGACAACGCTCCATCACACGCGTCCAAGTACTCCACAGCGTGGCTGGCAAGAAAGGGTATAAAAGAAGAAAAACTAGTGACATGGCCTCCTTGTTCACCTGATCTGAACCCCATTGAGAACCTGTGGTCCATCATCAAATGTGAGATTTACACGGAGGGAAAACGGTACACCTCTCTGAACCGTGTCTGGGAGGCTGTGGTTGCTGCTGCACGCAATGTTGATGGTGAACAGATCAAAACACTGACAGCATCCATGGATGGCAGGCTTTTGAGTGTCCTTGCAAAGAAAGGTGCTATACTGGTCACTGATTTGTTTTTGTATTGTTTTTGAATGTCAGAAATGTATATTTGTGAATGTGGAGATGTTATATTGGTTTCACTGGTAAATATAAATAATTGAAATGGGTATATATTTGTTTTTTGTTAAGTTGCCTAATAATGATGCACAGTAATAGTCACCTGCACACACAGATATCCCCTAAAATAGCTACAACTAAAAACTACTTCTAAAAACATTCAGCTTTGATATGAATGAGTTGTTTGGGTTCATTGAGAACATGGTTGTTGTTCAATAATAAAATTATTCCTCAAAAATACAACTTGCCTAATAATTCTGCACTCCCTGTAATGGGAGGTGATGGGGCAGCAATGCAGCCTCTACATAAGGCATTATCTGCCACTGAAGTTCCTCATTTCACCGATGATTTATTACGAATCACCAGCACTAGTCCTCTGCTGGTTTGGCGCGTCTCGGGCGTGCTTTGTTGTTATTGTTTGGGGTCCTTTACAGATGTTTGGTGAAACTAGTCGGCGGTGATTTCAGTGACGACACGGCCATTCACTAATTATTATTATTATTTATTTATTTATTTATTATTTTGCATTATTAAGAGGCTTCATTGCTACCCCAACAACTCCAGTTATTTGAATATGTGCAAATATATGAGTAGACACACAAAGTGAGATGCAATCCATTTGGATCGAGGGGGCTGGGGGTAGGTTGACACACACGCACACACACACACACACACACACACACACACACGCGCACACATGCACGCATGCACATATACCAACACAAAACTGTACAATTCAACATCTTAATTTATCCTCTCATTAGCAGGTATTTACAGTAGCTTAATTCTAGCCGGAAATAACAAACCTCTTCTTCGGGTCGGAACCTAGAAATTAGCGTTTTTTTCGTGCACCGGGTCCATCCACTCAGGCTAGCCAATTTCTCCAAACCAGGGCGGTTCAGGAAGCCATCTCTGAGAAAATACAGTAACGACTGTTCAACATGTCCAGAATCGCCCGTTATGGAAAACCAGTGGAGGCTTTAATCATCCAAGCCCAGGTTTTAACCCCTCCTGACCTTGAGCATCACATTCCTCTGAAAGAACTGTTTCCGTCAGACACCGGATCCAATAGGAGTTTTTAAAGACCCCAGGTCTTTTAAAGGGCACCGTGCACAACCGTACACGACATGTTTAGTTTATTCCCTCTGTCCTGCAGCAGACTCACTCACTCATATTTGAACTGAAGCTGCAAAACTATTAAACATGAATGGGTTTGTATGCATGTGTGACCTATATTTTCCCTGCAAATAAATAAATAAATGAAGGTTTTAAGGAGATGATGCAAACCTTCAGGAGGATGAGCCAATGATGTTAGCACAATGAGTAGATCGGTCCTCTTTAGCTCACTCACTCACCTTCTCTCCTGGAGCTGAACCAGCCCCCCCCCCTCCTGCAAAGCTGCCTGCAAATCTCCTACCCAGCATGGGTTGTATTAGAAATGACCTCTTCTGCTTCAAGTGTGTGTTTGTGACTCACCTCTGAGCACATGGAGCACCTCAGCCTTCTGCCGTGGAGGGCCTACCAGGAGCCCTGACATGAACACAGGGAGGATTTCACAGTGATTCCCTCACTGACAGAGATGCTCCCTTCCTTTTTCGTACTTTCTCCCCAGCTGCATCTTCTTTTTCTGCCTCTTATCTTCAGTCCTCTATCCTCATCTTGTCAACCTCCCCCTGTTGTGTGACTGGCCTTTCATTCTTTTTTCTCGACCTGCCATTCTAACAACGTCAGGGACCGTGGCAGTGAGAATACAGGCCACTGGTTTTCTCCTGCTTGATGATGAACTGTTGCTGTGTGTCTGAAGAAGCCTCCGAAATTCAGCGAGAGAGAAAAGGAGAAAAAAATGTGGGAAAGATCCCTTCAGCTCTCAGCAGCGACTGATTTGTGTGAGACTCTCGCCGGCTGAGCTGCTCAGCTCCCAGCTGCATGCTGCCGTCGTTCTTGTTAGGAGACGTAAAAAACACACAAGAAGCAGCTACATGTGGAGGGAGACGGAAGGGGATCTGAGTCAAAGCATTAACATCTATTTGTCATTTAAATCCTGTGCATGAAAAGGTCATCTTGTTATCTCTCAAACGTACTGGATGTGACATTCGTTTTTAGCTGAAGTCATCCATAGCCCGCCGAACCAGGGACGTAACACTGGCCCTCACTCGGTGACAGCAGCATAACCTTTTACCTCATGTTTTCTGCAAAGGCCACCTCATCTCAGAAACATCTCATGAAGCAGCATTCCCTTCCCTCACCATGCCCGAGTGTTTCAGCTCGTGTGTGTGTGTTAGTTCAGGCATGGCTGTGGGCTGTTTATGTGAAGCAGAAGGGTGTATCCATGCTGAAATGGCTAATTGGGAAATATAGTGTACAACCTCAGATGATGCGCCATGCAACTTGTTTCCTTTGCATGAATAAATGCAGGTTTATGCTCTAAATATGCTCTGCTGTAGCGTTCCGGTTTAAGAAGTAGAATAACGTCAGGAATTTTAGTCTCACTCATTAATATTCATGACATTCTAACATTTCATCTCTTGTTGGTTAACAGCGATGCATCTCTTCTACTGACTCAGTTTGCTCTGCAACACGGATGTTTTATCTTTACAAATACCTTGGGACGGGAGGAGTTCTGCTGTGTTGTGGAATTGCCAATGCTAACGGTTAGCTTCTACTAGCCAAGATGTGCTCTGCTCTCTCCTGAAAGCAACTAAATCAGCAACAGCCCTTCAGAGTCCATGAATGCTAATTTACAGAGTGACATAGATCTGACTGGCTTTTCTCACCTCCCAGTCTATTTTGGCTAATGCAGAAAATGGGACTAGAAGACTATTTTCAAGTTCAACCCACGTGTAATACTTGGGGTGACCAATCATATTTCAAGAATAACAACTAAAAAAATTGATTCTCGGTGAACTTGCTCTTTCACTAAAGTTAAGATGATCAGAATTCACATTTCCTCCAACTTTGTCTGCATTTCCTCCACCTGCTAACCTCTTCCTCCCACTTTCTGCACCTCCTCCACAAGATTGGCATCAAAGGGCCATTAACGAGGGTTCTTCTAAATGAACCTGGCAGCCCAGCCAAGGCAGGGTTATATGGGTGGACATGCAAATCAATATTTCACATCATCAGACGCTAGTTGGTGGAGCGTGGGGACGGGATGAAGAGGTGCAGCCGATACTTTCAGTGATTTAGACTGCAAGCGAAGTCGAGGAAGTCCTGTTGGCGGCTGCATGTTGGTTCCACTTGACAAACTCAGTGGACGTCGTGTGGATGCATCAGGATTTAAAATCCAGAGAGAGGAAGCGCGTTGTTCTATTTCAAATTTGAATGCTTATGAAATCTTACAGCTCTGCAGGAGTTGGATGGCCTTGGAAATGTTTGTTTTCCCTCCAGTGCATGTTATAACTGTCCTTGCAAACATAGCAGAGAGAAAGCAGTTGCTTAATTGTTGGGTTGTACCACTTAACGGACGTTCTGGGTGGTCCCTTTTAACACCAGCTGATGCAGCCCGGCAGACATCTGAACAGCAAACATGTCATTCAGCTGTAAATGATGTTCCACGCTAGGTCACCTTGTGCAAAGGTTGGGAGGCGGGAGGAAATGAGCTGAGGGTGTAATTCATCTCTTCGTGTCAGAGATACATCTCTCTCGGAGGAAATCGAAACGAGCACGGTTGAAGTCTGCAGCTCAAACGCAGCTCAGATGTCTCCATTTATTAGCCTGTTAAACCAAACGTCTACAAGGAGTCGATTCCTGGTTTATTGCCATAAATTTCTGTTTTAATGTTTTACTGCACAGCAGTTAGGGGGATTTGAAAAGCTGGGAAATGGTGCAGATTTGTTCACTAAAGGAAAGCCAGATCAGCTAATGTAAACATTCTCTCTTCAGCTAATTTATGCCACTGCAGAGCTGTGTGCCATCCCAGACTTTTAGCTGGAATACTTTTTCATTGGTGCAGCTAAATCTCCGTCCTTGTGTGACTTTCAATTCCGATCCACGCTCTCTCAAGAATACATGCCTTAGCATAATATAGCCAGCTTAGGAGTCACTGAGATGCGGTCCCTCTGCTCTGCTGGGTACGGGATCCCCTCCTTCTCCTAAAAACATCCGCTCGGTGCCAGCTCTGTGCCTCTGCAGCTTTGGCACACATGACTGCTCATTCCTTTTGATTCACACCTTCATTTCTCCAGAATTCAAAACGACACTTTATCCCGACTTAAACTCTTTTACATTTAATGACGACAAACATGCCGGTGGCTTTTATTCCTCATGTAGACTCAAAGATTTTTGGTCGCCGTTCCATCTCTCCGTCTTCTTTCTGTGCCAGACATGAAGAGAGTGGCAAGGTCGAATCTCTCACATCAGTCCCCATCTGGCACTAACCCAGGTGACTAGGAGAAGAGAGGGTTTCATGCTTGGTGCACAATTTGTCCACTGTTTACTCTTCAGTCCATTTGCATCACAGTAGACCTGAGTGATCTCATCGTGAGACCACGGTCACGTAACGGATCCTTTGTTTCTTACAGCTCACAGATTTTCTCCCAAGTTCTGCAAATCAAATGTGCACGACTGCAGACAACATCGTCATACGAATGTGTTTTCACCTAAAGGAGACTTTGGCCATTCTGAAGTACTGAATACTCAAAGTTACTGTCTCGCCTATTATTATTAGCAGTTTAGACAAAAAATTATCCCCTTGAGTTTTCACTTGATTCTCCCCGTCCAACCGTTGTAAGGATAAGCCCAAGTACCGTAATGTCTCCAAAGATAATCTTATCAGATATTCCTGCAGTGTGTCGTGAGTTAAGAGCACTTTGATCTGCCCACCATGTTTATTTAGTCCAAAGTTACGTTTGATTTTGAGAGGTTTTGTGAGATTTCCTCTGGCTTTGTGACTGAAATAGTTTGGGAAGCAACACTTTATGTTCTTGAAAACCAAGGTAACAAAAGCACAAAACATCTGAAAACAGCTTTAAACACGGAAAAGGGAAAACTCTGACTTACGCCGGGGACACACCGGCCGCGGAAGCGCCGCGAAAATGGGACCGCCTTCATTCGGCGCCCTTGTTAAGCTATTCTGTAGACCACATGGGCCGCCTCGCTCCGTGAATCGCCTCGCGCCATGCAGCTCTATTTTTTTCGCGAGCCGCGGGTGAATCGCATCAATTCTGGCAGGAAGTCAAACCTAGACATAAGAGGCAGGCCGGTAAAGTTAACAAAATAAAGCATTTCAAAATACAATTCCACAATAGTCAATTGTGTTCGTAATCAGACACTGCAGAAAAAACACACGAACACACACACACACACACACACACGCACACACACTCAAACTTAGAGGAAAAGAGCTGAGAAAAGGCAGAGAGGAAATGGAGGACACCAAGTGTTTAAAAGAAAAACTACAGCTGAGCCGAGGCGCGCCTCGACTGGGGCGCGTCTGATCTGAACTGAGGAGCGGCGAGCAGCGGCCGAATTTCGTGAGCGATTCGCTTCTCGGCACTTCCGCGGCCGGTGTGTCCCTGACGTTATCCTTAAAGGACACACATTATGCAAAACTCACCTGTTGGATCCTTTCGCGCGGCTATCTGGATCTCTAATGCCTCAACAACAACCCCAAACACGAGAAAACTCATTCATCCTTTTTCTGTCAGTGTTCACTTTCAGGGTTTATGTGCCTAAAACAAGCTGTTTCAAAAGTGGAATGTAAGCCTGTCCAGCCCCTCCTGAACATCAGAGCTTCTCAGCTTACAGCAGCATGAGGGGGTAGTGGGTGGGCGTGGCCAGCTCCAGCTCCTTTTCTTAAAGTGACAGAGCCCTGAAACGGCCGATTCTGGAAGGAACTGAATGTGTCCGATATAAAGTTGCTGAAATGGCGTCATGGTAGATGGATTTAGTGCAAAGAAATTACGGAAAATAAATCATCAGATATTCTTTCTTTTTCTGTTGGGAAATGTTGACAGCAATGAGCTAAAAAACAATCGCTTCCAGAAAATCCATCGATTTCAAACCGTCTCTCTGGGCTGCCGTGCTCTAACCTTTAATGTTTCTCCAGTAGGTCTGTTGTCGTTCCTGTATAGGAAGTCTGCTAACTGAAGGCTGGACAGCAGCCTCAATCCTAACCGGAAGTTGAACATTCGCGGTGTGTGTGACTGGAATGTTTGGCCTTTTTGTGGATGAACTGCATGAGTTACAAAACGGGTTCCACATCCCTGCTAGTAGTCGCACCTGAAGAATAACAGAATGACCTGATTTCTTGTATCTCCAGAGATGTGTGGTGCATCAGGTCTCCGCTTCCCTTCTCCAGCCTGTCACAGCATCAGAGCAGCCTTTAGATGTCTTCTCTGTGGGGAGTAAATCAGAGCCGGTTCTGGGGTTTAACCTTCTCTTTCCTCCTGTTCCTACACCATCTGAACACATCTCTCCATCTTCCCATACACTTTGTCATCATTCCTCTTCTCCTTCAACACTAAGTCTCTCTCTTCTCTCCCCATCATGCCGACTTTCTCTCCTCCTCCCTCTTCTTTTTGTTTTCTCCCTCCCTCTCTTGTTTGGGTAGCAGCAGCTCTCGGAGCTCAGGGACTGTGATTAGGACAGAAGAGAACTGGCTGTAAGACAGACAAACTCAGAACTGGGTCATCATGCTTCTTTTTTTGTTTTCTCGGTGAGAGGACCTGCTCTGCAGATAAAAAGCTTGAAGACAAGAGGATGGAATGACGCTTGCGGGAGCCTGAGACATTTTGGGGGCTGCAGGAACACTCGAGCAAAATAAAAAGGGAGGAGAAATCGGAACTGCAGCACAGAGTTTTACGTAATAAGAGATGAATAAATCATGCTTGTGGCCTGCTTCTCTTAAACCTTTGAGTTAGTAACCAGCTGACTTTGGCTGTGCGGTAGGGATGCAGCTCCGTGTCGAGGCTCTGTCTCTCTTTGCCGTCGCCCTGGCGTGTCTTCCACCCCTTTAGCAGACGGTCAGACAGGGTCTGTCCCACCGGTCAACCGTTCAGCACTTATCACGCGCATCATTTCCTCTCATCATTCCCCCCGGTGTGCTTCTTCCATCTCCTCTGGCCTGTTCACTCACCATCAAGCACTCCACATAAACCCTTTTATTTGTGGTGTGTGTGTGTGTGTGTGTGTGTGTGTGTGTGTGTGTGTGTGTGTGTGTGTGTCTCACACTGTGCAGTAAAAAGGGAATATGAAGCGAACCACTCTTTTCTCTCACCATGTCACACATCCTGATGGAAGCAACAAGTGGACGTCACATCAGGAAGCATCACCTCTGCTTCTCCTCCCAATTCTTTTGTTTTTAGGCTCATTTTGACCATCACGGCTCTGAAGAGTCTCTGCATCGTCACTTAATCATCCCCACTGATTCTCCACCAAATGGAAAGATTCACGTCTTTTAATCATTTCCCCACCAAACCTCATGCGTTTCCTGTTACTCGGTTCAAACCTCCACAGCAGGAAGGAGAATCGGCAGCGCCTTGGCCTACTTTCCAAACCATCGAGGAGCTAAATAATCAGCCCCGGCTAAGGATTTGCTTGGCAGTCTTTCAAACACGGGTGCTTGTGAAGCATCTTTCTGTGCAAGTAATGGGATTCACTGAGAGGCTGTCTGGTGCGTCTCACAGCCAAAGAGGGGATTCTGGGACATCTACTGCCATCTAGAGGATGATCCTGATGGAGAAAAAAGAGCGACCAGAGGGAAATTAGGAATTGTATTCTTGAAAGAAATCTAATATTAGGTTTTCTGTGGAATAAAGGAGTTGTCATTGTTTATAGTAGGGCTGTAAATGTTATATTGTAGGGATTCTCCTTTTCTCCTTCCCTACTTGGACTCAGCACAGGTGTAACGCCAGGACAGCTCTCAGCCAAAAATCGCCTGAGGTTAAAAAAATGAACTATTTGTTGTACAAAAAGCGAGAAGATATTTATTTTTTACTACAGGAGAGAAGCCAACACTGGTTTCAACGAGAAAAGAAGAAGTCAAAGCTCAAAAGAGGCTTAAAACCGGTTTGGTGTGTGCTCTACCTCATTGTTCCTTCCTTCTGTAGCCCAGGCTCCGACTGTACCGCTCAGCTGATCGGATGCCCTGACGATCCTCTTCTTTTCCACTGAATCAGTTTCATCTTCTTTTAATTAAACCTTCAGAGTCGTTATGCTCTCTATATTTCAGAGAACAGAATGAAAAATGACCAACACCTTATGCTGACCTTTCTCAATCACTGCCTGCTGGCGAGGCTCGGCGAAGTGATTACCCTAACATATTTATCTCATCTAAAGCACACCTCGTACTTAATCCTGATGGCCTTTTCATTATCCCTTTGACCGAGCGGAGCGAAGAGGGTTGCACCGTCTCCCAGCAGCTTTTGGAGCAGCCTCGTTTTGATTCTGTCGTGGTGCATCCATTTGGGCGAGTTAAACCCACACTGTGCTGGAACAGAGGTCATCAGTCATCTGTGCCTTTTTTATCTTTCTCTGTCAGTTTTAAATCATAAATATTCTGAAAAAAAAGCTCATATTTGCATTCACAACCACACTCAGGCTTCCTTTCTTACTGAAAATGGAAGATATTTTAATTGTGCAGTTATACCGTTAGCCAGACCCTCAATCACCTTCCAAACTGCCTTAATAGAGCTCCGGACCCCACGTGACTCTCAGTTAGTGGACGCCATTTTGGCATGCAAAAAAGGTAAACAAACACGGATGTAACCATGAACATGAACGGGATCCGCTTGGATTTTACTTCGTCGGAGTTTACTTCACACTTTAAAACAGAAGAAATCGTTTTATATAGTCAGAAATTAAATAGACTAAACATCTCCGACCCTTACCGTGCCCCTGGGATACTTTTTAAAAACGCCAGAAGCTGTCGGAGTGGACTTCTTACCGGCACAACACCAGACCTGACCGGGGAACCCCTTGGGATTTACCCGGAGGAGCTGGCTCCGGCGGCTGGGGACAGGGAAGTCACGCTACTGCCCCCGCAACCCGACTCCGGATACGCGGATGAAAATGGATGGACGGACGGACAAATAACAGATTTACACGTAAGTAGTCTCGGTGAGACAGATAATAGCAATCCAAAGTGCTTTTTATGTGTGATCTGACAACTGATCAACCATTGCTTAAAAATTAAATACAGCTTAGCCGGTTAATTGCTGTGATCATAAAACACGTAAACGGCAGCACGCAGAACTCACGAGGCAACGTTTTACGTGATGTTTACTTGCTGATATGAGTAATAAGACAGAAAAAGCCCCACCAAAATAAGTTTAAGAAGCCCACTAAGAATCATAATAAAAACATTTAAAATAAACACCACACACAGTTGAGGAAACGTTGGTTTAAGTACCTGATATGAAGCGGTCGCTGCATAAGTGAAAACCTTTACTCTCGGGATCCCACAGCTTCATTTTAGCCCGGTCACTGGCGCGTTTTATTACAATGATCCAACGTTTGCGGCGCTCCGGATCTTGGGGAATCCTGTAGATGGCTCATTCCTTATGTCGTCCGCGTCTGTTCTGCATCCTGGGGCACAACAGGAATCTACCATATTTCCCGTTTGATTGAGTTTTCTGACAATAACAAATAGTCCAGCTGCCGGCTTCTGCCTGCCAAGATGGCGCCGTTTCGATTTGAACTGTTGCATGCTGGGAGAAGTGACGTCAACTCCCGGAGCTCTATTGGGGTTCAACTATGGCAGAGGAGTGCCGCTGGTCATAAAGGGGTGGGCATGGTCAGCATCAATACTCAAGTAGGCTTTGGAGTTTAAACAAGGCTCGGGTGGGACTACGGAGTCCAGTGTGGGACAAAAAGGTCTCCCCCACACAGACTGGTCCATTCTGACACGACCAGCTCTTCTGGTCTGTTCTGAGGCTCCGCCATCTTCACTTTGTCTTGATAACTAAGCCCCTTTAGTCAATGCATTGTGATTGGATCATTGACTATTTGTGCAGACGTACCTAATAAATTGGCAGTAAACACGCGTGTGTATTATTTCCTTACTAGCATATAAGCTAGGTTTGACCGGATTTGCTACACAACAACGACAAATCATGTCCAGATATTATGAATTCTTCATAGGAGGTGAATTTTTATTTAACTAACAAAAGTGAACTTGGCCACACATTGTGGTGCTGGCAGTGTACATCCTATGAAATATCACATGTTTGTGTTGACCCAACGGTGTGATCCAGGTCCAGTTATCAGACTTTGAGGATTTCTCCAAGTTGAGTCAGTATTCCGGCTGGAGTCCACATTCCGGCTATCAGATATTTCAAATATTAAAAATGGCGATAAAATAAATAATTTTTATGCAATAAATCCTCTTGACCAGTTGTTTTTTCACCTCTAGGAGCCAAAGATGTTTTAACAAGATAAACTTCACACATCCAACATGTCAGCCACTACAGCTGTAGGTACATTTAACTCTGCTAATCTTATTTTCTTTGCTATATATAATATAATATAAATCTTATCACGTCGTAACAAACCCAAAGAGGCATTTGGCTTGTTGAGAACAGATTTTCAGACGAACAGTAGGTGGCAGTGCTTCCTCATCAAACTTGATGATGGCTGCTGACTGCAGCCAGAACATGTCAGATGATCAGATTAAGGAGCAGCTTTGGCCTGGAAATGGTCAAATATATGTATGTTGGCCCTTTTTCAGGTTAAAAAAGACGTCAAAGGAATAGGTAGGGTTGTAAATCTCTATTCGGGTTTAAAATGCTGCAAATGATGACGATGTTAAGTTGCTTGGAGCAGATTTTCAAAATAAAACACCAGAACAATGTTTTGCATTCAGTAAAACACATTTTGTGCAACGTAAAATGGAGGCTGCATGCCCGTGCTGCTCGTTTAACGTTAACTGAACAGGAATTCCTTTGGTTCACTTCAGACCTGTATGAATTTTATTGGCTTGTATGGGATTTGGGCAGGAAACCAGAGCTAATGCCCCCTCTCCCACTTCAAACGGATGCCATGCACCCTTAAATGTCATGGGGTGGTTAGAGAGTTGAAGGAGGGAGGAAGAGGAGGAGAGAGATGGAAGAGTGAGAAGCTGTGGCTCACAGAGAGAAATCCAGCCACTTTGGACCCTCTGTGAGCTTATCAGTAATGTGTGCTGGATGTTGCTTTTCTGAGGCCGCTAAGCCAAACCAGATGCAGGTTTAGCTGCTTTGTGCCACTATGTGTCAGGTACAGAGCCGGGTCGACCCGGTCGCTAGTTCTGGAAGATGCTGCAGATGTTTCAGGTTCATCACTTTGACTCCAACAGTTCCTCTGAAACATTCAAAGCGCTCATTCTTGGATTATGTCAATACATTTGCAGTGGTCTTTAGTATAAATAAATGTTATGTGAGTCATTCCCGGTAGAAACAAAAGCTCTGGCTCTCCTGTTTCAGGAAGTCGAAGTTATTCAGAGGAGGGGTGGCAGAAAATTACAGGATTATGAGTCTAAAGCTTCTTCACACTGAATGTCCCTGGAGCTCCTGCACAGACCCAAAATCATTGACTCTAATCAAAGCATTCACACTGGCGGAGGTGCAGTGCGGCACAGGTCCGGTTGTGGAGTGCTGGAAAGTTTCCATATGATGTCTGTTGTTCGGGACGCTGCATGTTAAAGAGGTGACGTGAGACGTGTTTCTGCGAGGTGCATCTGATAGATTTCAAAATGAAAGTTAAAGTCCCATCAGTTGTCACACACACACACACAGGTGTGTTAGAAATGTGTTCTCCGCATTTGACCCATCCCCTGGGGGAGCGGTGAGCTGCAGACACGGCCGCGCTCGGGAACCATTTGGTGGTGTAACCCCCCAATCCAACCCTTATTGCTGAGTGCCAAGCACGGAGGCATCGGGTCCCATTTTTTCAGTCTTAGACCCGACCAGGAATCGAACCCTGATCTCCCAGTCTCAGGGCGGACACTCCACCACTAGGCCACTGAGCTGGTAAAACCCGCTTCACAATGTTTTTGCCAGCTTTAGCTTCATTATTAATGACGGGGATAACACTTCCTAGTCTACGATAATTTTACGGGTAGATCTTTAAACATATTGTGTCAGATTTCTAATCATTTGGTGCTCTTATGGGAGCATTTTTCTGGAGACGTTCAGCAGAAAAACCACAGTCGGTGTGAATGACAGTTCATCTGGAAGCCGTACAGAAATCCTCCGTCCTGCATGCGAACGGGCCTTAAAGGGGCATTATGGACTCTGTAAAGTCCCTTTAACTCATTAATATTCATGATATTCAGAAATCTCACATCTGATTCCATTTGCTTTGCAACGCTGATGTTTTATCTCCAACAACACAAGCCTGAAGGCGTTCTGCCTTGTTGTGGCGTCGCTAATGCTAACGGTTAGCTTCTACTAACTGAGATGTGCTCTGCTCTCTCCTGGATGCTAGCCCTCCCCCACGTGAGCCAAGATGAGTGAGTCCATGGAGGCGAATTTACAGTGTGAGGCAGATCTGTCAGGTTTTTCTAATCTGAGCATTCCTCTGTCCATTTTCTCTTTGCAGCTAACGCAGGAAGTAAGGCTAGAAAACCGTTCTCACGTTCGACCTGCACGCTAAACTCAGAGCGATCGATCGCATCTCAAATACAAGTAAAAAACAGTTTTTCGGTAAACTTGGTCTTTAAAAATCTGATCAGTGGTGTGTGTGTGTGTGTGTGTGTGTGTGTGTGTGTGTGTGTGTGTGTGTGTGTGTGTGTGTGTGTGTGTGTGGTGTCTTTCTACTGGGGTTTACAGGATTTTGTCCCATCTTCTCCAGCGTTATTTTATTTCCATGCAGGCAGCCATGACACATTCTCTCCTTCTTCTGTCTTTGTGTGGCTTGATTTTACAGACCTATGAATTTCTCTCCGTGTCACTTTGTCTGGAACAGAAGTGACTAAACAGCCACACTGCATTTGTTTGTTTTCAAGCTGAGCACGATCATCTTTAAGGTTTTTCACCCTCTTCCTCCTCCCTCAGCGTCACGTTGAGGCCGTGTACGCCCACACCCTGTTATTGCGCTGCTGTGTGTGTGTGTTTTATTAACGTCTCACTGCACCGTTTAGCCTTTTGAGGAACACTCTTATGACTCGGCTGTGTCATTGGACTGTTGAACATGTTGAAGCACAGCAAAGTTCAGCTTCTCATGGCTGTGACTAAATCCTTCACATTTCCAGCTTGCCAGCAGCACGCTCCTCCCTCCCTGCGGCGCTCTTTGGCAAGTGGAAAACGCCATCTCTCTCG
>NC_091752.1:1353874-1416374 GCF_043380555.1 Nothobranchius furzeri
CTCTACCACTGACTCTGCTCTGCAAAATTGATGTATTATCTCACAAGCCTGAAGGAGTTCTGCTATGTGGTGCTACTGCTAACGGTTAGCTTCTACTAGCTGAGACGTGCTCTGCTCTCTCCTGGATGCTAAATAAACTACAGCCTTCCTTGTCGTGAGTCAAGATGGGAGAGTAAGGCTTTTCTAATCTGTCTTTTTTTAATCGCGGCTAATGCAAGAAAGAGTGGTAGAACAAAAAACTGTTTCTTAGTGAACTTGGTCTTTAAATAGCTACTAGAAATCCTAAAGCTCTCATTCACTCATTCTTTTCAATACGTTTGCTGTGGTCTCTTCTATGAATTAATGACTTGTACGGTATTCTGGCTCTCCTGTTTCAGGAAGTAGAGGTTAGCCGGGGGAGAAGAGGGCTGAAAACAACAGGATTTTAATTCTTACTCATTAATACTGTATTCATGTTATGCAAACATCTTTCTTCTGATTTCTCTAACAGCAACATCACTCTGCAGCCGACTCTGTTCGCTCTGCAACGTTTTTCTCCACACTAACACAAGCCTGGAGGAATTCTGCCATGTTGTGGAGCTAAGAACGCTAACGGTTAGCTTCCACTAGCCGAGACATGCTCTGCTCTCTCTCCTGGACGCTAAAGCCGGGCGTACACTGTGCGACTTTTTCACTTTTTTGAGCCGATTTTCCACTCGTGAGAGAATCCACGAGATCGGGGCGAGTTTAGCGCCGAGCGTCGTGTAGTGTACAGGGGGTTACGAGAGGCGATTAACACCACGTGACCAGCTGCCGATCAGCAATCGTGAGCTCGCACGGACTTCTGGCGTGTTTGATATTTAGCTCATTCCTCATGAGGGTTGAAGCGGCGCTGCGAGCAGCTGCGACCCAAAAAGTATCAGAACCGCTCACGGCGCATGCGCAATCCTGCATCAACGCCGCTCGCCCGCTGTTTCCCTAATAACACACGCTGTTCGTTTTTGTTTCTACACGTTTTTTTACTCACAAAGATTGTCAAGAAAGCGTGTTTGTCGTGTTCATGTCAAATTAAACCGATCACAAAACACAGATTTACTTTATTTTATTTCGTTTTCCTCATCCAACCCCCATAAATCCCTGTGTGTCCTCCTGCAGCACTCCCGAAGGACAACAGGCAAGACAAAAAAGTCTGACGTGTTGAGTAAAAACTGCTATTTTTAGCATATTTTTAGGGCCGACGTGTTGCTACCAGACGTACAGTGTGAGCAGTCAGGTCGCATGCGAGAACTGGGTCGTACAGTGTGAGCGCCTGACTCGTGAGATCTGCTCTGCGAGGAAGTCGTACCGTTTGAGCTGAAGCTGAACGCTGCGAGTGAAAAAGTCGCACAGTGTCCGCCCGGCTTAAATCAACTACAGCCTTCCCCAGCCACAAGCCAAGATGGGTGAGTCCATGAAGGCTAATATTAAGTGTTTTCAGTTTCCGCACCTGTTTCCTTTTGGCGGCTAATGCAGGAACTAGGGGTGAAGGACTATTTTCATGTTTAGCTTGTATGTTAAACAGGCAGGAGCACGCATGAAACGGTTTCTCAGTGAACCTGCTCTTTAAAACGTTAAAAATTTAACAAGAGTAACGCAGACCTAAAATAAACCTGATCCGTTTTTAATAAGAGTTTCAGTGTTTTATTCAGCTTTGGGGGGATTTAGAAAGTCTCAGACCGCCAATCCGTGTAGATTTTGTGCCACTGAATCATAAAACAAACCCAAATATCATCCCCCCCTAAAACTCTCACATCCCACTACAGTGCCATAGAAGTCCCCGAGAGATAAGTAGTGAGTTTGCGTCAAAGACAGTCGGCCACCACGATATAATGATGAGCTTTAAGAGAGATGATACCGCAAGTAGCTCGCAGGAATCCAAAATAACTTGTGAGTCTGACCACGAAATTCCAATGGTTCCTTATCCAGCCTCTTGGCATACTCTTCTCCCCCCACATGGCGTGTGAAAGCCTCACAGCAATAGCAGCAGCTTTGGAAGGGTCAGAGGTCAAAGCTAAGGCTTCTCTCTCTTTCTCTCTAGACAAACGGGCCAGACAGGATATATGAAGGGAAACGCCGCCGAAGCCCCTCGACGAGACACTAATGTGCATCCTTTCCCTTGGAGCTCGCTCAGGTTTTGGACGTCAGGCAGCTGAGCTACTTTCTGTCCACGAATCCCGTCTTACCTGGGCTCGGCAGCTGGGAGTTCACCACGGATCTGCACGGAAGTGGGCGAATGAACTTTTAGTGGGATTAAAAGCAGACTAAGGGGAATGATGAAGTGTTAGAGATTATCCAACCAGACTGATCAGCTGCAGCTTTTTTTATTATGACTTCAGTTAAACAACAACCGGAGATAATCAGCCTCTCCAACCAGGAGCGTGTCAAGGACACGAGGAGGAAGACTCTTAACTAAACTCTCTTCATCCTTAAAAACCACATGTGCCTCAGGGGAAAGGAAGAATCAATCACTTTCTTGCTTTAGCCTCTTTTATTGCCTCGGGTTTTTAAACCATCAAAGCTGAGGAACGGATTTAAAGCCGTTTGCCCTCCACCCCTCTCTCCCTGCCTCCGTTTTCCCTTTTCCTCCCTTTCTGCTGCTTTTATTGATGCTCTCCAGTCGATCCTCCTGATTAGAGCGGCGATGATGAAATATTTCCTTATTGTTTGTAATTTGGCGCAGCCTGTGAGACCAAACACTGGGCGGTCTGTTCTTTATTTGAACAGTGGCTTTATCAGTTCCCAGACTGCTCCTCAGCTCTGACCTATGTGTTAACTCTGATTAGGTCATATGATAAACATTAGTGCTGCTGCTTTTCCCACAAACTCGGCACCTAAAAAAGTGTGGCCTCAGGGTGGCAACGTGACACGGGGCACCTTTCAAAGCCAAAGCCGCGTGCGTCCTTTCATGGCGTCTCGTTAGGGCTCCTCCGAGCAGATAAAAGAGCCACGTTAAGAAGGAAGGGAGCTCCTCTGGGTAAAGATGCAGATAGTTTTACACACACTGGCCCATTTCTCCCTCGCTGCTTTTGTCACACACATTCCATTGTTGGTATGGTCACAGGCTCTCGAATGTCAGTGCTAAACATCCTTTTCTCAGCAAATAGTGCATGTTCACCTAAATGACTTCACTCCTGCTCTGGATATTCCCTCTCACAAAAGCGGGTAAGTGCACAGCTGAACAGAAAAGCTGAGTGTGAGCTCAGCTTCTGCTTGGAAAGCTGTGTCCGTGAGACGATTTGTGCCACGGTTTGTGATCGAAGTAAACAAACATACTTTCTGTTTACTTCAGCTTCCAGCCTGATTGTCTGTGAGGAGGCGGGCAGAAATGCCAGCTGTGGTTAAAAAAGGCTCGATATCGGTGTTTGCCCTGGCATCGCTTCTCCTAAAAACACAACCCCGCTTCTGAAGTGAAATGATTTTATTATTCCATACCAAACATGCCTCTCTCTGTATCTAAAGTTGCTCTGGTGCAGACACGGGTTTCTCACTGTCCACTTTTAGAAATACAAACATTCTCCGTCTCTGACCAAACTGCTTTCCCACATTTTGGTGCAACATGCTGTTGCTTAAACCCTAACCCTCACGGATGAGGGATGGCAGGAGACGGGCAGGCGGATTGGTGCCGCGTCTGCAGTGATGCAGGCGTTGTTCCGGTCCGTTGTGGTTCAGAGAGAGCTCTCCTGGAAGGTGAGGCTCGCAACGTACCTTTTGATCTACGTTCCAACCCTCACCTATGGTCATCAGCTCTGGGTAGTGACAGAAAGAATAAGATTGTGGATACAAGCGGCCAAATCACAGGGTAGCTGGGCTCTCCCCTTAGATAGGGTGATAAGCTCGGTCATCCGGGAGGGGCTTGGAGAAGATCTGCTGCTCCTCTACATCGAGAGGAGCCAGTAGAGGTGGCTCGGGCCATTTGGTTAGGATTCCTCCTGGATGCCTCTCTGGTGAGGTTTTACAGGCACGTCCAACTGGATAGAGACCTAAAAGAAGACCCAGCACACGATGGAGGCAGTCTGTTTTTGTCTGACCAGGGAACGCCTTAGGATTCCCCAGAGGAGCTCTCCCAAGTGACTGGGGAGAGGGATGTCTGGGCCTCTCTGCTTAAGCTGCTGCCCCCGTGACCCGACCCTGGATAAGCGGCTGAAAATGGACGGACGGATGGATATTTAGCACGCTCCTTAAATTTCTACCTTAACACAGCTTTCCTGCAAAGCCTTTTGGAGATGAGCAGCCTGCCGATTGAGATGCACGATGGTAATTTCCTCCTTGAAGACTTGGCAGTTGAGCTTCATCTTTTCCAGGAGACGAACTTCCAACTGTCTGAATGAAGAGAGACCGCATGTCAAAGAAAGCCACCCGCACCTATACTTAAAGTCAAACATGATTTATAAAACACGCTTTTACACGCCAGTATTATGTACTTTTGTCAAAACTGAATGGAGGTTTCACCAGAGTTAAACGGCCAGAGCACATAGTTCACTTCCAGTGGAGACCTGTGGAGAAGTGAACGTTCAGAGGCGACGTGAACACGAGTCCTGGTCCGCGTCTAGCATCAGCAGCCAGAGAACATCGAGCACAACGGTGACCAGGGTGAGCGTGTTTTTATGTCAAGCAGCGGTTAAAAGAAAATGCTGGTGTTGTGATGGGTTTGGTCTTATCTGAGCATAAAACCAAAGGTCCAGAATGTCTGATGTGAGTTGTCTGACAAACATTAAAACATAAATGAACATCAACAAATGAAAGCAGGCCACAATTAGCAGGATTGTGACATAGTTTGGACCGGAAGCCAGGGAAGTAAAACTGGGAAGGTGAAACTTGTTCCTGTGTGCACGTACGGGTCGGGAGTCTGAACGAAACAACCGTAACGCTCATGTCAGAGCCCGACTGAAGGGAATAATGGAGCAGCCTTCTCGAGGCCATTTTTAAAATTAAGGCTTGGCTTTTGTCCCAGTCAAAGTTGGCTTAAACCTACCTGTTACTTTTGTTTATTTGTTCTTTAAAAAGCGGACATTTTAGTTTTTATGGTGGTAAACGAGCAGTGGTTTTCCAAAGCTGGAAGAATTTGCAGGATTTCATATAAATCTGAGTGTCGTTAGCATTTGTGTGTGCGTGTGTGTGTGTGTGTGTGTGTGTGTGTGTGTGTGTGTGTGTGTGTGTGTGTGTGTGTGTGTGTGCGTGTGTGTGTGTGTGTGTGTGTGTGTGTGCGTGTGTGTGTGTGTGTGTGTGTGTGAGTGTGTGTGTGTGTGTGTGTGTGTGTGTGTGTGTGTGTGTGTGTGTGTGTGTGTGTGTGTGTGTGTGTGTGTGTGTGTGTGTGTGTGTGTGTGTGTGTGTTCTCCATCCCCAGTGAGTCGTGGAGGATGGCTGCTTATACTGAGCCAGGATTCTCTGGAGGTTTCTTCCTGTTAAAAGGGAGTTTTCCTCTCCACTGTCGCTGCATGCTTGCTTAGTATGAGGATTGCTGTATAGACTTGATGCAGTTTGCTGGGTTCCTTATACAGGAAACATTATTTCTGATTGGCTTAATGAACTGTCCTGAATTGGAATGTTTATTATGTGAAGAGCCTTGAGGCGACTCTTGTCGTGATTTGGCGCTTTATAAATAAACTTGAATTGAATTGAAAATGTAATGAAAGTTGTAATTCTAAACAAAACAACCATAGAGTGAAATTAGAACTGGGATGCTGCACAAATCTGTAGTAGATTTCCTTCTTACCAAGTATTTAAACAAAGTGAAAGAAAAAACCAGTTAAAATCACGATGATGTGGCTTCCTTAAGCAGCTCTTTCCACCTAAAGGAAGGTGGTTTTAATGGTTTGATCTGATTTGGTGAATTTTATTGGCCCTTCCTGAACGGAGAATACTTTGGTGTCATCACTTCAATAACTGTAATGTGCTTTTTGAAACGGTGGACCCACTTGTTCCCGTGAGCTGTGGAATTGTTCACGTTGTCTCTGAGGATCAGAAAGTTCTGCCTCTTCTCCATCAGCTGGCTGTTTACCACCTCCAGCCTCTCTCTCAGCTCAGCAGACCCAAGCCCATCCACATTCACATCGGTGTCCATGGTCTTCAACTCAGAACAAAATGCTACCAGGCCATGATGGAGCTCCTGCACCTTTAGAAGGAAGCCAAGAAAATGGTCAACGTAAAGGCCTTTGAAAAGTTGTACGCTGTCATTCGTGAACAGCGATACGAACCTGAAGAACAACATTTTGGAGCGAATCCACCTGCTGGTTTAATTCCCTGATCCTCTCTTCTTTAGCTGGGTGGTTGTCCAGGACATTTTCGTTGCTCCTGTCGGTTTCTTTAGGGCTGTTGATTTCAGGGGTATGGTGCAAATCAGGGCTTGTGGACTTATCCTGCGGTGTGAAATAGCCCAGAAATGAGTTTGTGTACATTTGAATTACACGTTTGTTTCCCACTACTTCTGCAAGGTTGAGCCCAAAAGGCACAGGAGGAAAGCTGAGACCCCTCCGCATCTACAGTCATATGTTGGGTGTTGGACTGTAGATTATTGAATTGGTGGTTTAATTCATGTTATGTTAGTTATTGTGTGAACGTGTGTGTGAATGGGTGAATGACTGATTGTGTTGGAAAGCACCTTGGGGGGTTCCAGAAATACAGGCCATTTACCATTGTACCATTTCCTTAAGGTCTTGGCAGAGAATGACCAAATGTGACAGATTTTGTTGTAAAGCGCCTTGGGGGGTTGTAAAATGAGAACACGCTGCATCAACTACACGCAATTTACCAGTTTTTTGTCAGTTAATTCCATCGTAGTTTTCGCCCCTTTTTGATTAACAGTTTATGTTGTTTAATGTTCCTTTTAGAGTATTTCTGTCCTTGTGTTTGGGTCCCCTTACGTTACTGTTCCAGCTCAACTTTACTCATGTTTTTTATACATTTGCAGCCATCTCTAGTCGACTCGTTGATGTTTTACTTCCACAAATAACACAAGCTTGGAGGAGTTCTTCCATGTGGTGGAGTTGCTAATGCTAAGAGCAACTCTTTCCTTCCTGTTAAAAGGGAGTTTTCCTCTCCACTGTCACTAAATGCTTGCTTAGTATGAGGATTGCTGTAAAGACTCTGACACTAGTCAGTGACTCGATGCAACCTGCTGGGTTCCTCATATAGGAAACTTTTTACTGATTGGCTTAATGACCTGACCTGTGTTGGAATGTTTACTGTGTGAAGGTCCTCGAGACGACTCTTGTCGTGATTTGGCGCTTTATAAATAAACTTGAATTGAATTGAAAGAGTTAGCTTCTACTAGTCGAGACAATCCCTGCTGTTTCCTGAATGCTAAACCAACAGCAGGCTCCCCCGTCCCGAGCCAGAATGGGTGAGTCCATGAATGTTAAATGACAGTGTGATGCAGATCTTCAGGCTTTTTTGAGCCAAGCGTTTTTTTGTCTCTGTCGAAAGCTAAAAGCAGGAAACAGAGACTGTTTCTACGTTCAGCCTGCATGTTAAACTCGGAGTGACCGATCATTTTCAAGAATAACGAGTTAAAACTGGTGTATTAGTGACCCTGCTCTTTAAAGTGGCAGTGAGTAGTTTTCTGATGACAGTACATACATACATTTCAAGGTATTTTTTACATCATATCGGCTTTGGCGTGACTCCTCAGACTTTGATGGTCCTTCAGTTAATTCCATCAAGAGAAGGCAATGGTGATTTTTCTGGCGCTGTAGTTTCCGGATCTGCTCGAGATCCTGCACCTGCCAATTATGACATCACACTACGGCAATATCGCTCGGCCAAAACAAAATGCATCTCTTTTTCCATTCTGTTCCTTCACGTATGTTTTGGAAAGAGTTTGGCAGTTTTGTTAATAAACTTGTTATAATAAATGTTTTTAAACGTGGTAACGGAACTTTCATAAGTCATACGTCCAGCCAATCATCTAGTGTGATGTCATCGACAGGCGCAGGACCCGAGCCAGCCAGAAGGGAAAATGGCGTTTAATATGGCGTCCCCCAAACACACTAGGCCCACGCCCTATGTACTTTACACTCGGTTTTTATGGTTATACGGTACGAAGCCGCCATCATTTTTCAACAACTGGGTGTCACTTTATTCATTTTCAATTTGATGGATATTTCCAGAGATTAACGGTAAAATTGACACATTGTCACTTTAATGTTTATTCTCCCCAGTCAGTGATCATGCACACTTGTTGTTCACTGGCTCACCTGTACCCGTTTTGCAATCACAACCCTCAGTATTAAAGTTCCCCCGGATCATGCAATACCCGTCACATCCTCCTGTTGTTTTCCTCCCAGTTTTCCTCCATGTTCCTGTTTTTTATCATTAAAATACCTGGCTCCTCAACCAAAATCCTGACATCTACTGGGAGTTTTGAAGGTGTTCCAAGGCCAGAGAGGATATAATATTCCCTATGGCAATTCTGGGGTCTTCTCTGAATCTCTTTCCAGAGGGACAACCATTGATAACCTACAAGAGACGTTGAGCAGGAGGCATCCTAATCAGGTGTCCTAACCACCCAAAAGGACTCCTTTCTCATTGTTTCAGTGAAGATCCAAGGCCATGACCATTTGTCAGGGTTGGAGAATAGATAGACCACTTATTTAAAAGCTTAGGCTTTCAGCTCAGGCTCTGCTTTACCACTACAGGCAGGGTCAAAACTCTCATGACTGAAAACAAAGCCCTGATCCACTGGTCAATATCTTACTCAAAAGCATGTCATCAACATTCCCACAGTACTTCACTTAAAACAGAACTTTCCAAACTCCGTGGGAGCGGTCTGTCCTCGTCCGATCTAGAGCCACAAACTCCATTCACCCAATTCAGTGCAGCTTTAGCAAGCATTAGCTAAAGGATACGTACCGTTTTACAGAGGTATAGCTCCAGCTGTCCGTTCTCTGACTTTGAGGTCAGAATGGAGCCAATCTGCCGATCTGGGGAAAGCTGCTCTGGTGAATCTTTAAAGTAAAAACACACAAAAAGATACTTTATGAGTTACATGTTTATGTTTAGTAAATGAGAAATGATATCAAATGAGATACCTTGATGTTCCTTTAGAATCAATGAGCTCTTATCATCAGTCATTCCAAGCATTTTAACGCACGAACCCATGATTTTTCCTACTGTCGTTTCCTTTGGAGTTCTGAGATGAACTATCTGTTCTGACGCTGTAAGACAACAGGCATGGCAAAAGGATCTGCTAAAAATGAATCATTAGCACACAAATGTTCTCATTTCTGCAGGTAATCACCATTAATTGTGATCTCTATCATCTGAGAAGTCCGAGACGCGGTGAGGTTATGGGAGGGGTTTCTGCTGTAGAGAAAAACCAAACAAATGAAATAGTTTTGTTTCTGCGGTGATGTTTTGACTCACTGGAAAGTTGAAACACAGCAGTTTAAAGTTTCAGAAGAATTTCCTGCATATGTCGAGTTAAGCCTAGTTTGTGCTTCTGGGTCAGCTCCACGAGGGAGAGGAGCACGCATTGACAGAGACGTTTTGCTCTGATACGTCTCCGTCTCCTGGGAAGTGTTGCAAAGTAATTCCCCGCCAGGAAAACAGAGGGCTTAACGCTGTTCTGGGGTCTCCTGTCATGAATCTGGTCCAAGATAGTTCATTTACTGTTGTGTTTATGTTGTTTTTTTGTATTTCAGTGACTTTTTAACACAGACAAATGTGTCCCTCATTCTCCTCCACGTCTTCATGTGCTCGCCACCTCTAAACCCCGTTTCCCATCATTTCATCATTTCATCATTTCATAAAATGCTTGCTGTGTATCTTTGAACTCCTCCAGTCACGGGTGAATAAAACGTTCATATTTTAAGAGTTTTTCCACGAGCCATTCTTCTGGCTGCTACATGTCTCCTTATTAGGGGTGGGCCGGTATGCCCCTGTGTATTCGAATGTGTTGGTACGCCCCTGTTGGTCCGGTACGCACTTTCGTACCGAGTTTCTACTCTAATTGCGTTGCACATTAACCTACAGCATGCTAACTAAACACATGGTGGAGCGCCGCAGAAGTTATGGCAAGCGACTCGGGAAAGGAAGAGCTCGAATATCCACCGTTGTCATTGAGGTCTCCTGTTTGGGAACACTACGGCTTCCCAGTGAGATATGTAGCAATGAACAGATGTATCCTCACATTGCCAAGCTAGCAAAATGCTACCTTGCCATACCAGCGTCCTCTGTCCCCAGCGAGAGGGATTTTTCTACTGCTGGAGATGTCGTAACAGCCAACAGATCTGGCCTTTCTGCAGACAATGCGGACCAATTTCTGGCAAAACATGAAGGTTGAGTGAACCTAAAAAGGCAACAAGCTGGAACTCCTAATGTTGTAAAATGTTTTTGTTAACCTAGTTCAATCTGAATAATTCTGATTGTTCCTTCATTTACACTTTAAGTTCTTCAAAAAACAAAAAACACAATAATCATCTTGCAGATTCCTAAATAAGTATTTAAACTTGCATATATTTATTTTTTTATGTTAAAGAGTTTACAAGAGACTATGAGAATAGTTGCACTTTGAAAATTCTTAAAGTTTTGATGTATGCACACAATAATTCTTTATTTCAGTAGATAAGCCAGCTCTTTCATTTGCACTTTGTTTATTTATTATTTTTATGGTAAATGTTAATTTTCATTTACTGGGAATATCTCGCAGAATGTAATGCAAGTAAATGTTCAACTTAAATGGAAATAAAGAATTTACCGTTTACACAAAAGAAAAACGTTTTAATTTTTTTACTGTACCGAAAACGTACCGAACCGTAATATTAAGCCAAGGTATGTACCGAACCAGGATGTCAGGCGTACCGGCACCCCCCTACTCCTTATAGGTATCTTCAGCTTTCTTTATGTTTTTGAGGGCGACATGGCGGTGCTGTTGATGAAAGTGGTGTCCTGACCAATCACAAGCTTGCATTCTCCATCTCATTCAACGGATGTGTGGAAAAGTGGGCCCGGCTCCTTGCGAGCCTGCTGGAAAGCCCTCACGAGGACGGATAATGGTGTTGCGTGTCTCCGTACCGACGCAGACGCAGAAGCATGAACTAGGCTTTAGACCCCATAGGTGCTGGCCTGTAGGTCTTTGGAAATATAACATCTGACGTTACTTTTTTTTATTATGTTTCCGAATCAGGAAGACATTTTCTTGAATTGCATTGAAACCATGTCTGTAGTTACTACCTTACCTTACCTTAGTTTGAGAGAACGTTGACGCATGCTCAGGCAGCTTACGTGTGGAGAGGACTTGGACTTGGTCATTGATGCCAAAGTTGCGGTGAAGGTCTCCACATTGTCAGGCCCTAAAGACCATGGATCATAAAATAGTATGAGTACATAAAATTTGCATTAATTAACGCCCAGCTGTGAATGATGATTACCAAGCATCGAGTCAAGAGTCCGAGTCATTGTGCTCGGAGGGTGAAGCTCGTTATAAATGGCCGAGAGTAGCTGCTCCCTGTCCTCCAGGGTGATGATGTGCAGGATGTCCAGAGTCGTTGAATCCACTGAGGCTAAATCTGCTCCACACAGCTGAGCCTCTGAAAAAGAAGCATTTACTGGTAAGCCAGCACACTCTAAGAAATCCAGTGAATGTGGCTGAACGATTGATCTTTGACTTTTGAGAAGAACCTGGTGATCCTGAAGATGGGAGTTGAATCTAAAGACCAATTGGTTGTTTTTGTTAATGATCTCTAAATTTGGAATGTGGCGATGAAATAGACAGTTAGAAACATGTTTCTTCTTCGTTGAATTGCCGCATTAAAGTGGAGGAGATGTTTGAGTACACTTCTAAATCTGGGGAGTGTGTTGACTCAAATTCCCACATGGGCCCTGATAGGGTCTCCCAAGGCAAAGTGGAAGGGTCATACTAAGAGCAGACATTATTGGAGGGTTGACTGTCCAGTCTACATGTTAGTACTTGGAGAAGGTGCGTGACCATGTTACCTGAATGATTCTGTGGGGGTTGCCGTGGGAGCAGGGATCACTGGGGCCAACTGTAAGGGCTACATGGTGCCTTCATGACCAGAGCAAGAATCTTTACACAGTCTTGTCCCAAATTTGAGCTCATTCCTAGTGCTAATTCCCAATCCTGTTTGTGGTGTTCATGGACAGAGTCTCAAGTTGTACCTGTGGAGGTGAGGGTGTCTTGTTCGGCAACCTCAGGATCTCACCACTGCTTTGATGTAGTTTTGTTGGCGTCTTGAGACCAAGTCCATCAGCCAGGATAAGATTCAGCCCCTCCAAATCTGAGGCCATGGCTTTTGGCCAAAATGAAACATGGAATGCTCCCTCTGGGTTGGGATTGAGTCTCTGCCTCAAGTGGGGGAGTTCAGGTATCATGGCATTTTATTCTTGGATCTGGGCTTAGTCTTCAGTTATGAGGTCTTTTCTATGGTTTGTTGTGGTAGAGAAGGAGCTGAGTTGTTATAAAAAGCTTTTAGATTACTGGTTAGTCTTTATTCTAACCCGTTGGCCCTAGAACAAGATCTTGAGTACAACTGGCCAAAATGAGCTTTCTCCATAGGGGAGCTGGACTCATTTATGGAGAAGAGCCGCTGCTTCTGACGCATCAACAGGAGCAAACTGAAGTAGTGACGCATCTGCCTCCTGGTTGCCTCCTTCTGGTGGATTTCCAGATAAGTCCCAGAACTTGCAGAATGGATTATATTTCTTCTCTGACCTGGGAAACCCTTGGGATCCTCCACAAGAAGCTGAGATGTTTCACTCCTAAAAAGGAGTTTTACATAAAAAATAAGACACCCAAAACGGTTCTTCTACATCCAACTCAGTCTGACATGCTGGAGGTTTAACATAATGCTTTACTTACGGTGCCAAGTTTCATGTCTTTGATCCTTGAGTTATTGACACTGTGTTCTATGAAACTGTGATGTCTGATTTTGCTGTGGTGAAATGAAACAGGGCAATGAGACACAAGATCATGTTTTACCTCTGATGAAAGGGAGACATTTCTGCAGGCCAATACTGGTGAACCACTTGCAGACTTCCTCTGTGTTCAGCTCACTGAGAGATTTATACACTTGCCTGTTTACATCCTGGAGAAACAGAGGCTAGATTCATGCTGGCTGTACGACATTTTGCAGGAGCATGAAGCCAGATCCTAAGAAGCACTCATCTCTGTAATTAAGCCTAGTTAAATGAATAAATTCCATTGTTTCAGACTAGATTTAGTGCAAGGTGCAGCTGTTATATATTCAGCTTCTCTTGCATCCAGTAATTATTTAAATTACTCACTTGACATTGATGGGTTACAACATGGAATTAACCTTGATAATTGTTTTTGCGATATGAATGTTGTACAGTGCACGAAAGCTTGGTAATATAAATTAAACTCAGTCTTTAAGTGCCCAACAGGGTGCTGATGTTCACCGAAGGGACGGTACCTTTTCAGTGGAGTTTCCATTCTGATCCATAGAAGGAGGGATGCATGACGCTGCATGAAGCAGAAAATGAATAAATGAGCCGGAGTTTACATCATGTGCAGCAGCAGCTCTCCTCAAAGTGACTCACCAACAGTTTTGCGTCGTTCTCGAGACAATCCCTTCCTTTCCTTGCACAGGTTTGTAGTTTGTGATAACGTTTGGAAAGTAGAGCTTTGAGTTGTTGTGTCTCCAAAGCTGCAGGAGCGCATCAATGGCCGCTGTTATGTAACAAAGTTTTTTTCACACCATTAGACAGAAATAAGTAGTTTAGACACATTTCAAGAATGTTCTGCTTCAACATTAAAAAACAGCCAAACAAGCACACTGATAAAGTTGTGGATCCACCATGGAGGTCAGCCATTTTACCTCGTGATCTACACTATTAATTAAAGATCGTTTAAATTTTGCATGCACATCGTTAAATCCCTCGGCTCTATTGGCCTAGCTGTTTGCAGCTCTTGATTTCTCTGAGTGGCTGCACCGGTGGGTGCAGGATAAAAGCATGCTTGGTGCAGCTTCAGGGAGACCACCTCAGGTGCTCCTGCCTGTGTGGCATTTAGGTGAGACCTTTTGGAGGCTGATTTCAATAAAACTACTCTCAAACTCCAAAATCTGTTCAGTCTCCATTTTATCATGTGGTCCCAATGAGGCAGGTTGTGACATAAATAGGGGCTCGTCCGGGATCACCTGTTGAACCATTTGGAGGAGACCGAACCTGGGGCTTCATTCATCAAACGTTCGTAGAAATATTCCTAAATACATTCCTATGAATGAAATTTAGAATATTCATACGAATGATAAAAATCCTGATTTATGAAACATACGGTGTCCTCTCATACGCATGTTCCTCCGCACTTATCTGATGATAAATCCCACCTGTGCGTACCCAGGTGCTCATCCGTTCTCAGTCATTTACATATAGAAACTCCCTCAATTAACCATATTTGGTCACGCTACATCCTCAGTTCTATGTTCTACCCAGAAAAAAAGAAAACTTGAAAGATTGAGACACTGGCTGCCAAAGTGCAACAAAACCAAGCAAGTTGCAGATGTTATAAACGTGTTTGGGACAGAGGAGAGGTTCCCATCAGGAATAAATAAAATCTTTACCATGATAAATCGTAGAGTAACGGGTTATCATTTACATTTAAGGAGTCGTTCTGGATGGTGTTCGGAGATGTCCAAGAGCGCAGCCTCTTCTGAACTGTCATTCAGTCTGGTATTCTTGACATTGCGTGTGTGATCGAGGAGCAGAGGAGGTTCTGGAGGTTCTCGTAGTTGTAAAATAGAATATGAACTGGAATCGGATTTGTGCGGTTTACATGTCGCTCCATAATGGGTCCCAAATCACCGCATAGCTCCAGAAGGATCTCCTGTCAGTGTGCTCACGGTTTACTCCAGAGAGCACGCACTGACAAATCCTTAATCATAACATAGAAATGATCTTTTATCTAGTGCAGCTGGAGCAAAATCACGAGGCGTTTCACAAAAACAAATAAATTAATACATTACAGACAAAATAATACTGATTATTAAAAAGATTAAAATATAATAAAAATGGGAAGAGACAAAATTGTGATTTCAATAAACACAACAACCGTTCGACAACGTCAGATTCCCGTCGGATGTTGTAACAACAATTCTGTGACTCTGCAGTTCTTCCACCGAAGTATTAGGTCAAATCGTAGGTGGATGAGGAGCATGAGTGGATGACTGGGACCTTGAGTTTTGCAGTTCTAGGTGCTGTTCCTATGCATGGTCTGAAGTTTTCTTATATTCAGGAACATTTTCAGGTACAGGTAAATGATGAACACCACACAATGTGTAAAATAGTTCCTACCCACGATGTACGCACAGAGCTGTGCATAAGCACGGCTGATAAACGAGGCCCCGGGAATTCTCTACGTTTTTGCGGCTCTGGTGCGAGCACCATCTTGTTCTTCTCTGGTGAGCTCTGCCGCTGGTTGGTGCAGGCCTGTCACAGTCCACCATCTTGTTTGTTTGTTTGTTCTTGCAGTCGTGTCCATTGTTTGTTCGGTTTGGTTTGGCTTTGCTTGCCTTGCATGCTTTTTAGAACCACCAGAACAGATGCAGATCAGCTTTGTGCAATACCTTTTGGTGAGTATATGTATCCATCCCAGCTCTGTTAGAAAGCAGGTGAAGGTCAGTCTTCAACATGGCAGGACAGCTTATGTCTCTGTTGTTTGGATCATCTGAAAAGTAACAAACAATCATTCATATTGGACACATCTTATGCCTTAGTGCTCTTTAGCCCTTTTGCACAGCTGCCAGGGCATTTTCCAGCTGTGACTGGAGTCCGCTGGTGGAGTTACTCAGCAAACAGTCAAACACAGGTCTGTCTGGTTGACGACATGCTTCTCTGATGGCCCATGCTCTTTCCCACAGGTGACAGGACTGATTTTGACCTGTGATTTAGCAGAATAGCTGTTTTGTCATTTAACTAACTAAACAAACAAGAAACAAATGACAGTTCCCTTCGCTTAATACTTAATTACACGACCTGTTGAGGCAATCACTGCTGTCAACTAGGTGATTTCTACAGCTCTGGAAAAGAGAGGAATGAAGATTGGTCCCAGCAAGACAGAATACACGGGTGCAAATGAGAGGGACACCAGTTAAACGGTGATGTTACACGGAGGAGAAGATAAGAAGGCTGAACTGGAAGCTGCAGAGCTCCAGATGTTGAGGTTCTCTTTGGGAGTGATGAGGAGAGATGGGATCTGGAATGAGTCCACCAGAGGGAAAGCTCATGTTAGATGTTTAGGAGATAAAGTCAGAGAGACCAGAGTGAGATGGTTTGGACATGTCCAGAGGAGAGACAGTGATTATAAAGGTAGAATGATGCTGAGGTTGGAGCCACATGGCTGAGAGGAAGACCAAAAAGGAGATTCATGGATGTTGTGAAAGAGGCCATGAAGTCAGTTGATGTGAGGGCAGAGGATGCAGAAGATGGGACATGAATGACTTGCTGTGGAGACACCTGAAGGGACAAGCCACACCATTTCTCATGAAGCAAAGAACGCCATGAGGAACATCAAGCTGTTAGGACACGATCGTTTAGTACAAGTCTTTTTGATCTCTTGTGATTCAGGTTTCATGCGAGTGGTACACGCACCCTGATAGCAGACAGTCGCGTGACTGTCACCCTGATTTTAACATTCAGTGTTAATGCACCTTCATTTCACTCGTCTTTGGGGGTATTTTAGTTCATTCTGGAGGTAAAAATGTATTTTCTAGTCCTTCGGGTGATTTTTAGTCATTTTCTAACTGTGATGCTTGCTTGAATTCATTATAGTGACAAACTTTGGTTTTGCTTTCTCTGTTTTTGTGTCCATTTCTGAACTCCAAGTTCAATCTGCTCAACATGTAGTCATGTGTGTACATCGCTGTAGCCGTTTTCCATTCCTTCCAACAATTAAAAAAGGTTTCTGGACCAACATCAGTTGCTTCCACATCAGACATTATTTGCTTTGTCATGTCAGTTAAAAAGCATCATACCTGTAAATGCTGAACAGCCATTCCCTAAGAGCGTATGCATTAAAATATGAAACCTACACGCTCAGTGTCCTGAACTCTTTTACCTCACCAAATGCAGCAACATGTAATTTAACCCTAGATTTCACCGTCGTAATGAAAACATGACAAAGCTATTTCACTATCTTGTTCATAAAAACACTGGCGTCAGGACTTTTCATTTGGGTGACGCCAACATTTTTGTTGGCGTGAATGTCATGAGTGGCATGCCTTTGCAGATTATCAACCAGGTTTTGTAGTTTGCACTACCTGTTTTGGGAAATGCACGAGTGCATTTTTATTCCGTTGTGAGTAATGAAGCAAAGCAACGTTTGCACACCAGCTGGTGCATTTTCCTCTCGTCAGTGAAAGGCTCACTCTGTAAGTCTATTCCTATGCATGAATCAGATCTCAGTGACGCTGCCTGAGAAAGCACTAAACACTCTTTACACAGCAATTTGAAATCTACAGCACATCTAAAGCAGCTCCATCAAATGAATCTACATTTACATATTACTGTATTTAAAGAGGTAAAGGAGTACAAGACGCTGAATACATACATTTATATATGTATATTTTTACTGCAAATGCTCTTTGCAGTTCTAATTCGTTCCTTTTGCAAAAACAAAGTACAAACATAAGCAACACCTTCCGACTAAAGCTGCTCAATGGTAAACCATACTCAGCAAAAAACAAGTTATAACAT
The DNA here is from genome assembly GCF_043380555.1 of Nothobranchius furzeri. NCBI lineage: Eukaryota > Metazoa > Chordata > Actinopteri > Cyprinodontiformes > Nothobranchiidae > Nothobranchius > Nothobranchius furzeri. The sequence goes on from NC_091752.1 coordinate 1,371,560, forward strand.
TACCTGACATAAATGATATAGAAACCTAGATGAGAAGTCCACCTGAAACCACTTTTTTATTGCAGTACATACTGGAACTAGGGATGCTCAACATCGTCTTTTACCAACGTCCAATTTACCAGTAGAATCCAACCCTATCTAAAAGATGCCGATATATGCGAAGAAGAAAGAAAACCAGATCATTTTAGGCAACTAGCATCTCAGATCTCCTATCATGCATAGTTATGCATTAAACAGTATCTGTGCAAAATAGAACAACTAGTTCATTTTAAAGGTGCAATATGGAAAAATGAAGTAAGAATGACATCCGGTGTTCACATTTGGGTACCGCAGTCCATTCAAAATAACTCACTGTCTCACTCCCGTCGCGTGAGTTGCTTGGCTGTTGCCAGTTACGGATCAGCACCAGAAGATTCTAGATGACGAGCAAAAGCGTGTCATACAAAAGCTGATATGTAGATAAATACATTGTCATATCTGGTGTTAGCAATCTTGAGTGTTTTATAGTAGGGAGCACTTACTACACTTATTATGGTAATATTTCTACGCCACTACAGGAAGAGCAGTTATTTGCCATCTTGATGTTTTTATAAAGGAAGTAAAACACCACAATTGACTCATTATTCACTTCGAACACACATTTCAATGTAATATTGAGTTGCTGGTAATGAAATAGAGTGGCATGAGAACGTTTTAGAAATAACTAGTTGCTTCTAATTCACTGTTGGCATTTAGACCAACATTAGCCGTCAGCCTGCTTCACCTGATTTTAGAGTGAAAGAAAAAGATACCGTGGCTTCTTGGGGTTCAACAAATAACTTCTAGGTCGCTCTTGTTTACTGGCTTCAGTTCTTTACGCATCTCTGGAAGTTTTTGCCTGCCAGTGTCGAACTGCAAATGCAGCTGCTGTATTGTTAGCTTGGCACAGACTTGGTAACCTCACAAACTCAGACAGTAACTATGTCACCCTCTAGTTTTATTCAAAGGAGAAAAGCTGACGACAAAGTCAATAAAATATTATTCCGTATTTGGGACTGAAGTGAAACATTCAACATACTGTAGGTCATTCTTGCAAATCCAAATGTCACCTAAGTGAAATGGTTCCATTTGGGAGGCATTTTCAGATAAAAATACAAAGGAATACATGAAAATGACTTTTGTGTGTGTGATAACTAAAACAATGACTTTTTCTTTTATAGGGAATGACTACTAAGCCTTCATACGTACAGTTCAACTGATGCATGTTGAAAAGCATTTGTGTTTAATTGAACTGAAAGGGAAACGGCTACTATGTCGTTCACAAATATGGCTAACATTTGTGACGGTTGAAACCAAAGTGACGAAGGAAAACTGCAACAGAAGGGCGTCCGCATCTATAAACTCACCAGCAACTTTAAAGGTCGGCTCTCTGTGACATCAAAAAATCTGCATAATTCTTCGAACACCCCCCCCCCCCCCCCCCCCCCCCACACACACACACACCCAAGGATTAGTTTCTAAAAAGCCAGTCTGACAAGGATGTGGGTTTAGAGCACATGTGTCAGACACATCTGGCCCGTGGAGCATTTTTATGAGGTCCGCAAGATAAATATCAAAAACATATTAAAACTGGCCCGCTGGCTGATTTTACCGCAAATACTACAACTCCCATGATGCTTTGCAGCGTTAGTACGGAGCCGACGCGCCCCCCTCCTTTGTGTTTTTTCCAGCGCCTGCTGCCGGTGTCTGCAGCTCCGCTGTCTCAGACAAACTACACTCCTCCCACTCAGCGCCGAGTTCACTCAGCTGTTTTCTGACGTTGAAGCCCAGAAACGGAGATTCTAGCCGCTCAGTAATGTGTTCACGACTGAAAGAGAAAGTTTTCCAACTAACGTCCAGACAGAGCTGATATAACTCCAGCGAGCAGCGACACGCTCAAACCAGCACGGCTCTGTGGTTGTGTTTCCTCCCCGACACACAACAACGTGGTCAAGCTGCTCAGACATGTTCAGCAGCACAAATCTATGTGAGCACCTGTTGTCCTCTAATGTTGTCATTATTATGATGAAGATGAACAAAACAACAGGAGTCTCCTCCTCAGCTCAGGTCAACCCCATGATGCAGGTATCTGGCTGGAACAGGTGAGCATCACAGTAAACCAGTGGAGCAAACTGAGCTTTAAATATGTTGGTTTGATGCTCTTTTTCTGCTCCAAAACATGAAAGTTAACAGGTGAGATGTTGCATTTTCATTTAAGATAAAATGATATTTTATTTTGTTGTTGGCCCGTGAGAAAAGATTTAACCTACAGTAAACAGGAAGTGGAAAGGCTGCAGATAGATGAATAGAATAGAAAATCCCTTTATTGTTCCTCAGTGGGGAAAGCTAGACGTCACAGCAGCGATGACACGTATTACAGGAGAAAAAAGGAGAATAAAAAATAAGAAAAATGAATAAACAAGAAAACATAAATCCTGAATAGATTTTAAAAATACTGATTATACCACAAGTAATGAATACCACTGATGTGTTTTATTTAAAACTGACTTGCTCGTGTGTCATCTGGTTATTCCACATTCAGTGTTAATGCAGAAATATGTTTGTTTCCAAATGAAAAGGTTCAAAATTGCATAAACGTTGATAAAGAAAATGCAAATTTTCCGTCACTTTTTCAAAAATATTAAGTTTGGCCCTCGACTCCGTCCCAGAGTTTCATTTCGGCCCCGTGTGAGTTTGAGTTTGACACCCCTGGTTTAGAGGGAATAGAAGTCAGATAAGATGGTGTTGCTGCTGTGTCAGCAACACCATCCATAGGTCCTGCAAAGCCAGTGTGGTGCAGCCTCTTCATCACCTGGCCGAGGAGAGTCAGACAGCTCTGTGTGCAAAGCAGATGACTTATCATGAGCAGGCACCTAAGAAAAATGATGAGTCTTGGCTAAATTTGAGGACAGGAGGCAGAACCTTTAATCTGTCTGACCTCAGACATTACAGCATTTAAAAACCCAAGGAAATTACTTCCAGTCTCTCTCCGTGACATTTTTATTTTTTTACCACGGTGGATGGAGAACTGTCTGAGAATGAAAAAGCCCAATCCAAACAAAGGACAGGAACTTTCAAGCAGGCTGAAAGACACGGCCTGATGTCGCCTTAAAGGGAGAATTAGCCAGGAACGGAGAGATGGAAACAATTCCTGCTGATCATTCTGACTGGGTACCGCCAAGAGAAGGTCAAAAATGCAAACGAACTTTCTCACCCTTGTTGGTCTGAGTTTGGTGCACATGCTCAGAAATACACAAGGTTAATAACAAAGCAACGCTTTAGAGTCGGGGTGTTTCATCACATTTGTGAAATGGAGAGGCAAAAAGCTGTGCTTTTTTGTTGCCAGTGTCGCAAGTTTGAAAAGAAAGTCAGCTCTTTGAGAGAAGAGTGAGGGAGGCGAGCATGCTGAGTCACAGGAACCCAAAACCTGGGAACAGACTGACCAACCACACACGGGCAATACACACACAATAGTTAAAAGGAGTTCCAACAAAGGGGAACTTCTGTGACTCCCAAAGGAGGTGTTCGAGGTACTGTAGCCATGTCATAATGGATGCAATTTCAGCTGAATGGGGAGCTAAGATCAAAACAAAAAGGTAACACTTGAGCTGAACAGCTGGAAGAGGCACAAGATCGTTTACTCTGCCTGACTCCCACCCTTCAGGTTTAAATACAAAAACCAAACGTGCCCCAGATCTGCTCAGTAAATGACTAAATACTCAGTCCTGCGTTGAATCCTCCTGTGTCAGAGGAAAAATAAAACTATTTTAATAATTCATTTCTTTAGAAACCAGAGATTTGGTTCATATTTCATCAAGAATGACAACTTCAGTTCTGTGATTGTTTTGTTTGGACTCGAGCTACCATACAGAAGTAGCTTAAAGGCCGGAAAATAAACAAACTACATGCAGCGAAGCATCTTTCATCAGGACACACACACACACACACACACACACACTGAACACTCAGAAATATAAACTGTTACTCCGTCTCTATCTGGATCTTCAGAGATTACAGTTGGAACCTGACTGGAAAATCTCAGTGAGGAGTCAAACTCTGGAGCGTTCCAGGACTGCTGTGCATGAGTGAGAACATCTGTACGGCGGATCCACAAACCCCGTTTACCACCGCAGTTATCAGGGACAGTTAAATGTTTTCAGCTAACGTTTCCACACCTCATTTACAGGACTGTGCAAAAGTTTTAGGTGGGTGTAAATAAAGCTGCGAACAAAGAATGCTTCCAAGAAAGGAAGGGTAAATCATTTATTTTCACCAGTCAACAAAAAGCAGTGAGTAAACAGTGGAGGCAAACGAATCTCTGGTGTGACCACCCTCTGCTTTCAAACCAGCATCAGTTCTTCTAGCGACGCTGGGTTGTTCCAAACATCTCAGAGATCTAACCACTGATCTGTGGATGTAGGCAGCATGACTCCACGATGAGATCACAAACACACTCTGAACAGGCAACATGTTCATAGCTACATGTTCTAACACTGTAGCTCTGCATGTGTTGTGGAAATTGAAAAATCAAAACACATTAATAAAGTGGTTCTCTCGGATTTGTCTAAACACCTCTGCAATGACACGTTTCAGACAAAAAGCAACTATTGGACCATCCGGCTGTCGATCTCGCCGAACCGCCGCAGTTCATGTGTCCAAACTACCAGAGTCCCAAAAGGAAAACACCATTTAAAGTCATGGACAACAAAAAACGTTTGGACTGCCGTTTAGCGCTGTCTCGTTTCCTCTGGCACGGCGGGTTGCCGGTTCCAGCAAAATGTGTCTTAATAAAGATGCCCGAGGGAAGAGGTGAGTGTTCCCTATTTCAATTCAATTCAATTCAATTTGTATAGCACCAAATCACGACAAGAGTCGTCTCAAGGCACTTCACACAATAAACATTCCAATTCACAGTTCATTAAGCCAATCAGAAATAATGTTTCCTATATAAGGAACCCAGCAAATTGCATCGAGTCACTGACTAGTGTCAGTGACTATACAGCAATCCTCATACTAAGCAAGCATGCAGCGACAGTGGAGAGGAAAACTCCCTTTTAACAGGAAGAAACCTCCGGAGGATCCTGGCTCAGTATAAGCAGCCATCCTCCACGACTCACAGGGTTAATGGATAAATATAACTGAGTGTCGTCAGCATAACAGTGGAAGTTTATCCCATGCTGTCTAATGATTTTACCAATTGGGAGCATATATATAGTAAAAAGAATTGGTCCAAGCACTGAACCCTGTGGTACTCCACAAGTAACCCTGGAGTATGAAGACGATTTGTCATGTACATTTACAAAAGGAAATCTATCAGACAGGTAGGATTTAAACCAGCCTAGCGCTGTTCCTTTGATCCCTACAACATGTTCAAGTCTTTCTAAAAGAACATTGTGATCAACTGTGTCAAAGGCAGCACTGAGATCTAACAAGACTAGAACAGACACAAGATTCTTATCTGAGGCCATGAGAATATCATTTGTAACTCTCACTAATGCAGTTTCAGTGCTGTGATACTCTCTAAAACCAGACTGAAATTTATACTTCCCCATCTGTTCGGTGGAGTCGAGCACATGCTGTGATGGAGACGTTTTCCTTTCAGACTTCTCCCGTTGACTGGGGAGTGTTGCAAAGCTATTCGGCACCAGGACACCAGAGGGCGTAGTGCTTTTGTGGCAGGGCTCTGCCACCACTGCATTCACCTCTCTGGTCCATGATAGTGTATTTAATATTGTGTATTTGTATTTATGTTGTGTTTGTGCATTTCACCGACTTATTAATAGAGCAATAAAGCATAAATAAAGAAATAAAATAGGCCCTCATCCCCTAGACTCTCCACAAGAGGGCAGTAGACATGTACGGGACTGGACTAGTATCTTATGAAGGTGCTAATCCTGATGCTCTATCTGGATGCTTTATGGTCAAATATGTTTGGATTGGATTTTTGGTAGTATTTGCAACAGTAAGGGGTAAGACCTTCATTTCTGACTTGATTTAATTTGTTTTGAGTACTTTTTGAAAAACACCTTGAAGCCCAGCTGTTGTTTCCTTATAAATAAATAGCTTCTTCCATAAGAAGAATGTGAAATAAATGACCTGACAGACACGTGTTTTAGGAGCCGCCTGATAAACACTCCTTAATAACGAGGGTTTGAATTTCTCCCCGTGGCTTTCTCGACACTGCACAGCCTCCCCTCTGAGCTCCTCACTTCTGCCCTCTTTGTGTTTTGGCTCACCATCAGCACCAGCAGCCACGCTCCCCATCGATGACTCCTCTTCATCCACACCCTTCACTTTCTCCTCTGAACTCCCTCCGTTCCCAGCCGTCGAGCTTTTGACAGTTTGTGCCATAAATTCTCCCGAGTTGCTGCTAAAGAACCGATTATCACCAACAAGGCTGGAGGGAGTGGGTGGGATCATATTGATTACGGGTGTTGTCAGAAGGTCTTCAGGACCAGGTGTGCTATCACTGTCGTGCTCAAACAGCAGCTGGAATTCCTCGTCTTGCTGTTTGTCCTCTGCAGCACTTAGAGGAGCTGTGAGTGAAACCGGTTTAGAGCGTGGAGAAAGAGCTTTGAGTCCTTCCTTTTTCCAGTAGGAAGAGGAGTGAGTCCCACTGTTGATCCGAACCAACGGGTCCTCATCCACCAGGCTGAAGCTGGTGTTAACGATCCCCAGCTCCTCTCCTGCAATGCGGGCTTCATTCTTCTCACCTGATCCCCTTTCATCCAAGCGTGGATGCAAGGCATCCTGATCAGTCGTCTTCTCCTCTTCCTCCTTCCCTCCACATGAACACAAACAGGCCAAAAGCCTGCGTACAAAACAATGAATTCTTTCCCTTCCTGTCCGAGAACGCCATTTCTCCATGTTTCCATGCGCCACAGTTTCTAAATGCGCCACTTTTCAATTCAGTCAGACAAACCTCTTCGTATTTAAACGAGGAGAAACCACAATCCACTCGTCTGGGATGGATAGAGTACTGAGGTGTGATCCGCTCACTGTCAGCTGCATCGGGTGTAGGTGGTGAATTTAGCAGAGGACACAAAAACCATTAATTCATGCTCTTCTGGTCAGGTGAACACTTGAAATGAATGCAAGCCCTGGATCAGCATCCTTTGATGTGATAAGCAGCAGCACTACTTTGGTTTTAAACACAGCTGCCTCCTGGGAAACGCATCATCTGGTAAAAGCAGCTCCATCTGATGAATTTGTTGGAGTCTTTAATTCGTGTATGGGTCATTTGCCGGGGACTTGTGAGAACATGTGCTGGCGGATGTTTGGCTCACACAACCCACATGGCATCAGATGACATTTCCCTCATTCCACAAGCACGGTCCTGTTCTCTGAGACTTGATGAATCATCATGCTTCAGCTTTCTGCACCACCCACAGTGAAGGCATCGAGGAGGAGATAATATCCCAGATTTTGGTTTTCTCACGCGTTACAAGTGGCAGTTGAATGAAATGAATGATTAATCATCTGCCTAATGTTTGTTTCCTCCCTTCTTTGGAATCTTTTTTGACATTTCCTGTATCACTTTCTTTCATTTCTACATACTTAACCTGCATATCTCCTGATAAAGAACAAGGCTCGGTTTGGGTCAGAGTTAGGGTTGGGAAATTTCACTTTTAGTATCCCAACCTCAGGGATGGAGGATATTAAACAGGTAACTTCCATTAACTCATTCACTGCCAATGACGACTGAAGTCGTCATTTTCATTTTTCTACTGTTTGAGCATCGGAACGAGCCCCCGCACTGAGAGAACAAACATCTCAGCCCTGAAGCCGATCTTCATCCGCATACGTCACACGTCACATGATCAGGAAGCAGCACATCCATGTGTTAGGAGATCATTTTGGGCCGTTCCTGTAAAAAAAAAAAAAGTGAGGCGCGAACCGGAAAAGCGTCTGCCGATCACAATTTGACAACGGATTATGAAAGAACGGATAACGCTGGAAACTCACGGCTTCTTCCTGATGTAAGAGGTGAGTCTCCTCTTTGTTTTGGTTGTTTTGGCATCGACATCATGCTAGCGCGCAACGTTCTGTGACTCTTAAAAAACAGTAAAAACGGTGAGAAACGCTGGCAGCGGAGACCGTTAGTGATCAGGAAACGGCTGGCAGTGAATGAGTTAAGCACTTATTATGGACCACTGATTTAACTTCTAGTTGATAGAAATTCTGATCAAACCACTTCCGGCCTTAAAGCTTCCTGGTTCAGCATCAGGATTAGTACCTTCATCAGAAACCTGTCATACCCAGTACTATACGTGTCTGCTGCCCCCTGGTGGAACATCATTACGTGGAAATGACCTTTTTCTTAAAGTGACCGTGTGTATTTTCCCTGGTGATAGGGGCAGTACATACTTAAATCACTGCAAGAACGCATTATTTGTGTGTTCAAATAAGACTTTACCAACGGATGGCCATTAGGGACAAAAATCCCTTGGAGTGCAACCTCCAGCAAAATAACAAGAACATCAGACTCCCTTTCATCAGTGGCAGCGAGTGAAGAGGTAAATGTGTGAAACAACATTTTTAAAAGGTGAAAGTTTTGTAACTGTTTGTTACAAATCGGTAAATGTGTTTTGTCCTGACAGGCTCCCGTAGAAGAAAACGTGGCATCCAATACGGCGTCGCCCAGAGACAGACCCGCTCCATGTAACAGAACAGATTTTTATGGTTATATGTTATGAAACCGCCAACATTTTTTAACAACTAGGCATCTTTTAATTTTTTTACAACATTTTGATGGATATTTCCAGAGATTAAAGGTAAAAACTAAACATTGTCACTTTAATGTTTTATTGTATTTTTTTCTATTACATAATGACAAAACAAACCCAAAACCATGACTCTCGACCAGAAAAGGGTGGATTGCCAATTTGAGGTCAGGAGAGCAGTCGTGCCTCAAGTGGAGGGTCTTGTTCATAAGTGAGAGAAGAAGGGAGCGGAAGATTGACCGGTAGATCGGTGCTGCGTCTGCAAAGATGTGAACGCTGAACTGATCTGTCGCGGTAAAGAAGGTGCTGAACCAGAAGGCAAGGCTCTCGATTTACCGGTTGATCTACGTCCTGACCCTCACCCATGGTCATCAGCTTTGAATAATGACTAAAAGAACAAAATCGGACACAAGCGGCAGAAATTTGCCTCCTCCGGAGGGTAGCCAGGCTCTCCCTTGGGTGAGGAGCTCGGACATTCAGGAGGGACTTGGAGTAGAGCCGCTGCTCCTTGGCATCGAGAGGTTCCGGCCGAGACGGTTCAGGAATCTTGTCAGGATGCCGCCTTGATGCTGTCACGTTGAGAGCAGGAGGTTAGGACCCAAAATGCAGAACACCCAGAACGACACGAGGCAGAAGCGGATGTAAAATAAAAATTCCTTTAATTAGGATGGGAAAAAAAAAAAATCCAAAAGGGCAGGAAGCCACGCCAAATATCTAAATCCTTGACAAAACCAAAAAGCTCACTTTCTGAGCAGATAACTAGAGACCAGGTGGGGAAACAAAACAACGCTGACAAAGACAATGGACCAACAAACACTGAGGGACAAGACAGGGTTTTAACACAGAGGGGAGCAATCAGGGGAACAGGTGACAGGTGTGAGGAGTGAGGTCTGGGGGGAAGACAGGTGTCATCAATAAACTAAATGGGGAAAGAACAAGCAGAGGGGGGGATAAACCGTAACCTATAATACAATAAATAACTAAACCTAAAGACTGAAGGCAAAGATAAACAACTAATGACTAGAGGGGTGAGGAGGACTAATAACCAATAGGAACTACATGGGAGTGACTAGGAGGAAACATGAGGGAAGCCTAGAGGGAGCTGGGGAACACAAGGAGACACACAGAGCACAAGGAGACACATGAGGGGAACCTGGAGGAAGAAAGGAGGGGGCTGGGGACCAAGGGGAGACAGAACATGACAGATGCCTTCCTGGGATGGCGTTTTGGGCATGTCCTGTTGGCAGGAGGCCCCCGGGTCGACCAAGGACACGTTGGAGCAAGGATGTCTCCAATCTAGGAATGCCTTGAGGTCCTGCCGGAGGAGCAAGCGGCCAGGAAGAGGGCTGTCCGGGATGCCCTACTTGAGACGTCACCCTCGTGACCGAGACCCAGATAAGCAGGGAATGTTATATTAACATCATACAATAAAACACATTCATATTAAATTTCATATTTAAAGATTTAAAAAAGATCATTTTTTAAATCATAAAGATCAGAGCCATAAAACATAAAGGCAAAGATTTACATTTAGGAGGAAATTGGAATGTTTTAATACCAGTAAACTCAAACTCATCATACTCGTGTCTGTCACGCTGTGAGTTGGGGGAGGTTAGGACCCAAGATGCAGACCCAGGATGGCACAAGGCAGGAGTAGTGAAAACGTAAAAATCCTTTATTTAGGGGTAAATCCAGAGGGCTGGAAGCCAAAAACCAAAAAAAATAAATCAAAACCCTGGGAATGAAATTCCTAATAGAGGGAGAGACAACACTGACACAAACAATGGACCAACAACCACACTGTGACGCAGACAGGGTTATATACACAAGGGCTGCGTGATTAGGGAACTGTGCACAGGTGAGACCAATAAACAGAGGAGGAGCACAACGGAGCGGGGGAGGAAACCAGACCTAAAAATGGGGAAGGGAGCAAAATGAACTAGAGGGAGAAAACAGACTAGATAAAACACTTAACAGAAGACTAATGATAAAAGGTGTCTAAGGAAAAACGTAAGGGGAACCTAGAGAGCCTGGAGGGGGTTGGGGACGCACCGGGACGCTGAAACACCCAAGGAGAAAAACCTAGAGTGGCCTGGAGAACACAAGGAGACACATGAAGGCAACCTAGAGAGGGATGGAGAACACAAGGAGACACATGAAGGCAACCTAGAGAGGGATGGAGAACACAAGGAGACACATGAAGGCAACCTAGAGAGGGATGGAGAACACAAGGAGACACATGAAGGCAACCTAGAGAGGGATGGAGAACACAAGGAGACACATGAAGGAAACCTAGAGAGGGATGGAGAACACAAGGAGACACATGAAGGCAACCTAGAGAGGGATGGAGAACACAAGGAGACACATGAGGGAGACGCAGGACGCAGACCATGACAATGTCATTAATTTTACCGGGTTTTTTAGGATCAGTAAGATCGTATAAGAATGAGAAACAAACACTGTTTTGGAACAACTAGTAGGACTAAAACTCTTAATCAGAAATGAAAATTTAAAACATGTTTCTGTAAAAAAAACTGTAAAACAGAAAAACATATAGTTCAGGTAGTCAAACGTCCTTTTAAGATGTTCATGTGGCATTATGTTTTAATGTTTTTGTGACTTCCGTCTTAAAACTGGAATACTTAATCCTGTACTAGTCTGTATTATATTGTTTTTCAGATTTTTTTAGTGTTTAAGGTCAAGCTGGGCACATGGAAATTAGCTGGATGGTCATAAACAAAATAATTTATAGTGATCTTGACTTTCAAAGGCATTTCATCTTAATTGTTTACTTTGCATCTTCGAGTTTTATGTTAATCTGCTTGTATTCGACCATAAAAGTCACAGGAACAGTCAAATCTTTGTGAAATATTGCTTAGATTGAAGTTTTACCAAAACAGAGTTTTGTTCTCTTCAAGAAAACATAAGTTCACACTCATTTTTAACTTTTTATCTGGCAAATTTTGATCCCTGCCTGCAGTTTTAAGCAACAGTTTCCAGATTACAATTACTAGAGATTTTGTTTTTTGGAGAAATGAGAGCTGAAAGCCAGCCGACGGTCGACTGGCTAAGTAAAATACCATAAAGCCTCCTGTATTGAAGGGAAAAGGGCTTTTATTTCCACGCCACACAGAGACCCACATGGGGGCATCCTCTACAGGAACATCCTGGCCTCAGATTTAATGGCAGAAGAACAAAAAGATCATGTGGGTTTACTTTAGCTCAGATTTAAATAGAAAAGCAGAGCCAGAAAGCTCATGTTGCATCAAAGGAGCACAAACAATAATTTAAAAACAAAAATTTACTGAAAGTGAATTTTAGAAATGTCAAAACGTCATAAAGTTTTGTAGGAGGGGAGAATTCCCAAGTCAGGGTCCCAAATTAGTACTCGCAGAGCAACAAAGGGAGGCAGCAGAGAGCAGAACCCAGACATTAAACAGGCCCCACCACCTCTTAGAAGGACCTCCACTGGTATTTGCACGTCTGGATAAAGTTAAACCACACAAGAGCTGTTTTATTTGTAGCCTGGGGAACGTGGCTTTCATGATATCTTGATCTGCTGTTTGCAGGAATATCAAGTGTCATCATAATCCTTGCTGCACGATGTTTGAATAAATGTAAGCAGTAGGGGAACGAAAAGATGTGTGCAGGATTAATGCTGCGTCGCCTTTATCGGGGTTCAGAATTTGCAAAGAATCTGTGACCGTGCTTTCGGGTTTAAGAAGAATGAGCTCCACGTGACGCGTGCTGGGAAACGGTGGCAGGGCGATCAAGCCCAAAACAGAAAACCCGACGTTGCACCAACCTGGCCTTGTTGCACTCTGAGTGAGTCTACATGCCCACACACACACACACACGTGTGTGTGAGCATGCTCTGATTGTGTTTTATAACTGTCTCACAAGCAGAGAGGGGTAAACTCTGGACAACCCAGAAACGGCGGCGCGGCCAACATCAACACAAGCCCTCTGCTCTGGGACGGCTCCGATCTGAAAAGACCTTAAACTCTCGCTCAGCTGCAGCTCTGCGAAACATGTCGAACATTTCCTGTGACATTCGTGTTTCCACAGGCATCAAGGCTCTGGTCCGCAGTCAGCAGCGGGTTCTGTGGTGAACATGACCCTGTTTGGTCATGCAGGGAACTCACACATGCAAACACACAAAAATGAAGCTTTTTTTTTACTCTAATCCACAGAGAAGGAGGAGCAGAATGCTGTGACCAGCCTGTAATTGCATTTACTAAACAAGACAGGAGTGTGAGTCACTTTCCAGAGGAAAAGAATGTCACCTCTTCCTGTGAAATCAGGAGGGAAGGAGGGAGCGACTCCTTCTTTCAAAAACATCCACTCAACTCCTCGTGTTGCCAAGGATGTTGAGCGCCCACCAGGGATCAAACAGTGCGGTGGCACTCGAGCAGCAGTGGGGGTCTAGAAAAATAAGCATCTTCCACCCAAAATGTTGAGCTCCTAAATCAACACATCGTGAATCAAACTTTTCACCATCATTTCCCTCGCTGCCCTCCAGCAGATGCATCCATTTTTTTTCTTGCTTACACAGAGCTTCCTGTTTGCGTTCGCCGCCACCAAACCGCTCAGAAAGTGTGCCAAATATTTGCAGCTTCCCTTGTGGCTGATACCTAATAGCTTGAGAAAGAAAAAAGGGGGAGAAGGAGTTCAGAGGGGAGAAGAAAGGGGCAGTGACCTTCAGAACTTCTGGGCTGAACTTTCCTCTCAAAAGCCACCCCCGCCCCCATTCAGCGGCGAGTCCCCCCCCAATCAATTACTGTTGGCAGTCAGGAGACCACCGATGATTAGCATGGTCTGGGGGGTTGGAGCATTGGATGCAGGAGGCGTGTGGGGAGGGGGGAGAGGAACAGGAAGGAGGCTTTGATCAAAATACTCCCTCAAAAAAAGCGTATTGCACCCCCCCCCCCACCACCACCACCACCACCACCACCCCCACCACCACCACCGCGGTTTATTGAAGAGTTTTATTTATCTCTCAGGATGAAGGATGGCATCCTATTGTGTTCCTCAGACAGCAGTTTGTTCCAAATCTTGTTTACAGTTGGTAGAAATGTTCGGAGGCTGCCAGGCTCAAAGACAATAACCAACATAAACACAAACCTTTTTTAGGTCTTTGAAGCACGAGGGGAAATAATTTACTCTGTTTTTTTTTTTATGAGAATCCGCTCTGTTCCCACGCCCAGAGTGGCAGGAAAGCTCAACAAAATCATTTGTCTTAGATTGGCTGATTGGCTAGCTGGAATCTGTGATGGAAGGACCGTTTGATGACAGGAACTCTCCCTCTCTGCCCACCATCGAGCACCGCGCTCACACTTTTTCACCCTGAAGGTTTCCAGCCTGAACGAGGAAGAGGATTCACACTTCACTGCTAAGAGCCAGGATGGCTGTTGTTGTTAACTAACCCTTTTATTTATGGTGTGGGTAAAATAAGTAAAAGGGAATATCATTTACTCTAGATATAATAGATATACTCTAGATGTAACTTCTATTATATCTAGAACCCTTGAGATAATGGATGAACCCTCAGACCAAAATTAAGCCCAGTGGGCCATTCCCACTATATGTATATATATATATATATATATATATATATATATATATATATATATATATATATATATATATATATATATCCTTCATATATGTATGTGTATACATGTATATATATATGGAGGATACATATATGTATGTATATATATATACATACATATATGTATATATATATACATACATATATGTATCCTCCTCACATATGTATATATGTTATATGATTGGTTGCCGTGTTGGGAACGTTACTTTAAAAAAAGTAATTAGTTACAGTTACTGATTACTTTGTCAAAAATAACTCAGTTACTAACTGAGTTACAAGATTATAATAGTTACTAATTACCAACAAAAATAACTACTTAGTTACTTTTTTCATTAAAGCATGCAAGAATGACTACAATAGTAAAATATAAATGACTAATGACTGGAACATAATAAAATGTCCAAATGTTTTTTATAAACCTGAATAATTTAAATAAATAAGCACTTAACAGGAGGAACTACTAACAGGAACATTACACTAATCAAGACTATTAAAAGGTCACTGTGTGATATTTAACAAGACCCCAATCAGCTAAAATTTAAAATTGCAAATAGAAACACCTGTAAAGGTTCCCGAGCCTTTAAATGGTCTCTCGGTCTAGTTAAATTACAGAAATAAATGTAATTTTGAACAGTATTTAAAATTTTTCAGCTTCACATAATTGTTTGTTATTAGCAGCATTTCTGTTGCTGCTAATCTAGTAATGGTTAAATAAATAAATAAAATCCTTTAAACTGACACTAGAAGAGGCACAAGCCTGATGGAGGACTTACATTTACTAACGTGGGTCAGACCCAACCACAGAAGAGCTGAAGCTGGGTGGTGAACACACACAGGTAATTCTGATAACACCTGAGCTCCATGACGTCTGAGACTGATGCATCAGTGTTACAGCGGGACTAAAGACATGATCAGAAACAGGTTACAGCTGGATGATCTAGGAAGGCAGAAGATCAGGACGTCTGAGCGGTGAACAGGTGAGCGGACCTTCGCGACGTCCCGCTGTCACGCCAAGAAGGACACGGCTGCAGCCGTAGATATTCATCACGTCTTCCTCGTTCTTCACGGCCGTGATGCGCTTCAGCTGATGACAGCTTCAACACACCATGCTGCTTCACGCACGCATTCCCTTATCAGTAACAGAAACGACGTTTTGATAAAATAAGACGTAATTAATTAGTTTGCTCGTTTCAGAAAGAATTTTTTTTATTAACGTGGTTATTTTAAACGGCGTCATTCCCATCACTGCTCTGTTGGGTCTACAGCAGGCAGCGACTGAGACAGTGAGAACACTGAGGGTCTCCGCCCACTCGGCCAATCATCATCGTGTTTGTAAGTGCGTCACCGACACCTCTCTCTCCCTGGCTGCAGCTGAAGTGTGGCGGTCAGAAATCCTCACACTGCTGCTCAACGTTCATAAGCGCATAGTAACGCACAACCTTCCGTCCCCAGTAACGGTAACGGCGTTGCAACAGCGGGAAAAGTAATTAATTACATTATTCTGTTACCTAAAAAAGAACGCCGTTAGTAACGCCGTTATATTTAAACGGCGTTACTCCCAACACTGCTGTCTAGGTACATCCCCAAATGCTTGTGTAATCTTTGTGATTGGCATCTGTATGAAAACTGATGAATGCTACTGGCTAATGCTGGACGGCGGTCCCTTCAAATTGCATGGGGCTCTATGGGACGGGCTTAGCAATAAGGAAAAATGACGTATTGCCTACATTACATTACAGTACAGGGTAAGACTATCACATTTATTAATCTCTAAACCATCATGACAACTCTTTGTTGTCATGATGGTAAACTTAACCTATTAAAATTACTTTTTGTACCAGGCTGTAAAAACGTTCATTCCTGCTGTGACGTTGTCATTTTTAACAATGGAGTCAATGGAAACTTGCTCCTTTCTGGAGCTACCCCTAGTGGAAGATGGGGGAACTGCAATTTATTGTCACTTCCTGGTTGGCTTCACTGTTGGCAGGCGGAGGTTCGCCCTTCTGAGATATACAGAAATAATAATCAACACTGTGCACCACCAAGCAGCAAAGCCATCTTTACAACAGCTTCCTGTGCAGCTCTCCATGCACACCATTACTAGCGTTAGCACCTCTGGAGAGCTCAGCGCAAACAGTTGAGTCGGTGATTTTCCCATGGGAACACCACGACGTGTTGATGCCAAGCGCTCTGAAGCGATACGGCTATCTCGTCTCACTGATGTTGTCCTCTGGGAGTTTCAGCATTCAGATAGCGTTGGAGAAATAAAGGACAATTAAATGCAACTTTATCTGCCGTTTCAGAGCCAAGAAGGACAATCCCGATGTGGAAAAATAAAACAAAAACAGGTTGGATTCTGAAGTTTGGGAACTTTATAAAAGTTTGGTCTCGGTGAAGCATCTGAGCCCCATCTCCAGGCGGCCTGCTGTCACAGGTCTTTACAAAGAGACAGATTGAGGACAAAGGCAACTTGTCCACTTGTAGCCCCTCTGAGGTTTCCCTAACGAAGCCTCGGCCCTCACAGACATCACCACAAATTAACTTTAGCAACCAGTGAAAGAACAGATTAGTGCCGAGAGGATGGCACAAAGGGCGTTAAATACGGCGAGAAGCATGCCGGACCACAGACCAGGCTGGACGCCCGCTACCTACAACTGTCCACGCTGACCTATTTTCACCAAACTGGCTTAACTATTTTAGCAGCCCCTATTGAAGACTTGCCGGCGGCCTTTGATGTGGCTCATAAAAGCAGCGATGAGGGTTTAATTAGGTGTGGCAGGTGATTGAATGCTGTGGTCATCTGCAGGGGTGGAGGCAGATGCTGCAGAGAGACACATCAGTAAAGAAGACAAAACTATTGTGGCAGAGGCCTCGGCGACCAACACCGTCCTTCCCCTCAAACCGAGAAGAAAAGTGATTTCAGATTCAATTAGCTTCTGTAAAGTAGGAAACGCCGAGCAGATGGAAGCAATAGTCACGGCCCTCACAGTCTTGTCTTTGGGACAAATTTACCGTGGCTTTGTGAGGTTTTTCTAGCATCAAGGGGGGAAAAAAGGCCTCAATATTTTGTGTTATTGCCCAAGTGTTCTGGTCCTAAAAAATCAGCCAAGTCTGCTTGATTTCTGAAGGAAAAAGTGAAAACGTGCAGGAAAAAATAGCTAAACAATGTCATACAAGCATGTAAATAAATGATTTAAATAACAAATCAAGACTTTTATGTTTGCTTGGAAGGTTGTCTGACTACCAGAGTTCACGAGGAGACGTAACAAGATTCACGTCTTATTTATGAAAGAAGAGGTTTGTTCAAGCCTTGAAACTAAAGAAAAAACATTTCTTTCTTGACTTTCAGGGCTTCCGTGTTTGTTTTTTTTAGTTAAGCTGGAATATTTATACAGTGGAGACTTTGTTGAGTCTGTGTGTCACTGTGGATTAGATCAGAAAAAGGTGGGAAAACATGTTTTGTTCAGTTTTCCGACTGATAATCACCCGTGATGATGTCTCCAAACGCTCAATCTCTCTAAACGACGCTGACAGCTGCCGGAGTGGATTTCTGTGTTTTTCTTTATCTCTTTTGTAATAGTGTGTACTAAACAACCTCAGTTCAGAGAAACAGAAATCAGTCCTGGTGGGACTGATGAGCTAACGGCTAGTCACAGGTGAGGTCATAAAACAGCTCTGATCTCCAAAACGTTACGTCATTATTTTCTGCAGCATTTTGATTTGACACATGGTCTTGCTGAAGCCACGTGTGTGTATCTGACTTTACCTCCGAGGGAGGACATGTCCTTCTGCCGTCTCCATCTCTTCACAAATATTCCTAAAGAAGGAATCCAGCAAAAGTCCCTCCTGAGATTGTAATAACCTCGCTTCAGCAAACACTCGCAGATCAGACGTGCAGAGGTTTTCAGTCACCTGTGCATGAGGAGCTCACTACCTTCATTTCTTGCAGCTATCTCTACCAATTCTGCCTTTCTCGTGATCCGGTAAAACATTTTCCGTTTTCCCTTTTTTTTTTTTTTGTATGTTCACATTTTTGTTTGTTTGTTTGTTTGTATGTTCACATTTTTGTTTGTTTGTTTGTTTGTTTGTATGTTCACATTTTTGTTTGTTTGTTTGTATGTTCACAGTTTAGTTTGTTTGTTTGTTTGTTTGTATGTTCACATTTTAGTTTGTTTGTTTGTTTGTTTGTATGTTCACATTTTTGTTTGTTTGTTTGTTTGTTTGTTTGTATGTTCACATTTTTGTTTGTTTGTTTGTATGTTCACATTTTAGTTTGTTTGTTTGTTTGTTTGTTTGTATGTTCACATTTTAGTTTGTTTGTTTGTATGTTCACATTTTTGTTTGTTTGTTTGTTTGTATGTTCACATTTTTGTTTGTTTGTTTGTATGTTCACATTTTAGTTTGTTTGTTTGTTTGTTTGTTTGTATGTTCACATTTTTGTTTGTTTGTTTGTTTGTTTGTATGTTCACATTTTTGTTTGTTTGTTTGTTTGTTTGTTTGTATGTTCACATTTTTGTTTGTTTGTTTGTATGTTCACATTTTAGTTTGTTTGTTTGTTTGTTTGTTTGTATGTTCACATTTTAGTTTGTTTGTTTGTATGTTCACATTTTTGTTTGTTTGTTTGTTTGTATGTTCACATTTTTGTTTGTTTGTTTGTATGTTCACATTTTAGTTTGTTTGTTTGTTTGTTTGTTTGTATGTTCACATTTTTGTTTGTTTGTTTGTTTGTTTGTATGTTCACATTTTTGTTTGTTTGTTTGTATGTTCACATTTTTGTTTATTTGTTTGTATGTTCACATTTTTGTTTGTTTGTTTGTATGTTCACATGTTTGTTTGTTTGTTTGTATGTTCACATTTTTGTTTGTTTGTTTGTTTGTATTTTCACATTTTTGTTTATTTGTTTGTATGTTCACATTTTTGTTTGTTTGTGAAACGCCTCGTGGTTTTTACCTTGAGAGGCGCTATAGAAAAAAAACGTTCTTCACAGACGTTTTAAATCGGAACCATTCTTCAGCATCCGTATCACAACAAACAACCCAAGTGTTCCCGATGACTTTTTAAGCAGCATAATGAAAACGTTTTATTCACATCCTTGCAAGTTTTGTTCTGACAGTTTATTAAATTATAAAGCTGTTTAAATGAGTCTCACCACAATCTTTTATCATTTTCTTCTGAGACACAGTCAAACAGATCCAGGTCAGCTTTGATCCCTTTCTGTGTCCCCATTTAAACAATAAACTGACTGTAGATGTAATCCCTGAAGCACATGCTCGTATTGTGCTTCCACACATGTAATCCAGCCTCTCCTCCATGCTGCCGGGGTGTAAGAGGGGACTATTTGTGTTTTTTTGTCCTGAGCCTCCGAGGAGGCCTAATGTCTCCCCCCTCTAGACGGCAGCGGGCTGCTTTAGGACTCGGGTTGCTGAGGTTTGCTTTGCCTCTTTGACCTCGAGGAAACAAGAGAACTTCCATTTTATTCCTGTTTCTTCAAACAGCAGCATCAGTGTTTACACCAGCGGAGCTTTTTTTTCCGAGGTGTCATTAGAAATTAATCTCATCACCAATCTGTGCATGCACTATTATCTCTTTTTGTTAATTTGCCCCGCCGTTGCTTTGAGCGTCACCGCTCCAGCGGTTTTATCAGGACTGTGTTTCATCAGCTATGAAATCAGCGCCTGCTGCACATGGCCTTTGACCCATCCTTCGTTCATTCGGGAGCGATTTTGCATCTGTCAGCCATGTGGCACTTTTTAAATTCCTTATCGACAGCGTAGCAAGTTAAACATCAGTAACTGTTCCAAACTTTGATTGGATGTGTTTGTGAACTCGGTAAGGAAAGCTGCTACTGGCTGCCCCAAAAGTCACTAAAACTACTTAAATTGTATAATTTGGCATGGAAAGTATTTTTAAAGCTCAAAATAGATAACAAAAAGCAAAAAAGATCAAATTTCTTTAGCTTTTTTTCGTGTTTTGGTAGTGACGGGGTTAAAGAACATCACATGTTTACAACCCACCCTGGTTTCAGCCAGTGGCAGCTTTCCATTAGCCTTCTGGACTTGGACGGGTTACCGTCTCCTGCTCAGACTCCAGTATACATGCTCGTGAACGGTGTGTTACGGCAACGCCACAGTTTTGTCCTGAGCTACGCCGTGCATCTTTTCCCACCGGGAGCGGATCACACGCAGAGCTGCTGTGCCGCAGTCCGTGTAGCTGAACTTGAAGATCACAAACTCTCAGGAGAATTGAAGCCGAGTGCTTTAAAGTAACTTTTTAAGTGGTCAGCACTGGCGTAGACTTGCTCTTGACATTGGGGAAGTCTCCGACCGCTGCAGAGGAGCAGAGTGTGGGCTCACTTTGCCCGGACGCCCAGCTTGTCACTTGTGGAGCTCCCTGAGGGAGACCATAGAAACTCCACCGCTCGGTGAGTTGATTCGTGCTTCATGTTAGAGTCGTTCAACTGCTTTTTTCTGGCTAAAATCACCCGCAAACCTCCGTTAGCTTCAGTTAGCTTGTTAGCTTGTAGCTGGGAACAACGGCAGACTCTGATCCTCAGAGATCTGCTCTTAGCTCCCCCTCTTTGCCCATTTGTGGAATGTCTGTGCGTGACAAGATGTGTGACATGGCCAAGATGGTGGTGATCGGAACTGCCCGTTTAGCTTCCAATGAGCCCTTCAGAATGCTGAGTGATGTCACAGAGGGTTTGTCCGGTATTTTAACAGTCAATGGTCAACACACTTCTGGGACACATCTGAAATGTGCCACAGCGCCTCTGCTGAAAACCAGACTAAAGACCATAAAGACTACCGTCAGCCACGGAGACACGCTGCTGATGTTAGTCACCAAAGATGTACCGGATATCAGTTGGGACTGGGCTGCCTGTGAGTGCCTTGGGAGTGGGAGCTCACATTTGAGTTAATACTTTTACATTCAACAGCTCTCTGAAAACACTGAAGAGCTTTAAAACTAATGAAGAGTTCATTTCCCAAAAACTAAAGATGATAGCCATTTTTGATCAAATCACCAGACTGTCTTTTGACAGACGTTCTAAATCCAGTGAAACACAAAACAAACCAGACTCTGTTCTTAGCCAACTTGTGTTTTTCAAATAGGCACAAGCCTAGACTGAAGGTCAGCTGTGAGGTCAAAGAGCAAATGATCAGTCTGTTTGGGATCCACAGCCTCCCAGTAAACCACACACCCACCAGCGCTGCTGCCGTACCCTGTGCCGGTGTGGAAAGCTGCAGAATCAGACAGGAAGTTCTTATTGTACTGGTGCAGAGATCCCAGAGCCAGACAAAATACAGGAGTGATGTCATCCCTGGCAGGGCCAGGCATATCTTTGTGCTTGCTCACCACACAACAAAGACTTAAGTAAACACCGTTACCACCACCGGTCTTCAGCTGTCATTCTGATTAGGCCGAGCGGTGATTGAAAACCACGGACCTGTGTTGTTCCCAGCCACGCCGTTACCGCTGACCCCCGCGGCTCGTGCCTGAGGTGCTTTTCTTTATTAGTCCACAGGGTCAGTATTTGTCCCCGTAGCCATCAGTAGCTGGCTTAAATCTGCAGAGTCAACATTCTGCCTTCCTGGCTGTTAGCTGCATTAGCACGCTGGAGCTGCACGACACTTCCATTCCCACTAAGCAAACACCCCCCCCCCTCGGCCAGATAGCATCTCTGTCCAGCCATTCATGATCTGGGCCAAAGTCTGAACCCAGGCTGTTGAGGTGCGAGAACTTTGAAAAGTTGCTAAACTAGAAATATAACAACAAAAAAAAGTTCTTTTTTCTTGTTTTGATTTCGTTTTACAGCAAACTCGTCGCTTCTGTTCACTTTTTCAGCATCAACACTCAGCGGGAACTCAAGAGAGCTGTGACTGAATCCTATTTTTTCCCAGGAAGCCAAACTTTGGGAATGCAACTGTAAACATTTTACTCCAAACAATAAATCACAACATTGTTTAATCAGCATCCTCCAAATTTTCATTCATTGCGGTTTTCCTCTGAGATGCTTCGCTCTTTGGCTTGAATTTGCATATTTTTCCAGATATTCCACCCTGGTTTTTTTTTTTTTTTTTTTGCTGCTGGGCTTCAGATTCAGGCAAACAGCAATTACCCAGGAGGGAAATGTGGTGGGGAATAAAACGGGTCATTGTGATAATCCTCAATGACGGATTTACAATCCCCACCAGAAACAGCCATGAGTTTATCTTTGTACGTCTTTGCAGACTTTTTTATCCTCAAACAAAACAGAGCGCTTAACTGTGACTTCTAATGGAGATAAAGCTCAATATCTTTTATTCAAACAAGTGAATTCTTATCTGAGTGTTCTTTGGTCTCATAGAGAAAGCCCAAAACAATGAGGAGATCCTCTGTTCTTCCCACTCGCTTTTAACCCCGAGCCTCACCTGGGGCTAATCTCTTGGGGCATCTCAGCCACACAAAACCTCCGTAAACCTGAGTAAGATGATGCCATGTTGGTGGTGGTCTCTAAAGACCAAGCAGGACAATGGATCAAATGCAAACCAACATACAAAGAGGCTTTGAAGCATTGTTGTCAGTCTCTTCTCTCTATTGCCCCCCTTTTGCTCTTCCTCCGCTCCCAGTATCTGGCGCGTTATCTGACCCAGTGAAAGTGCCTCGTTCCGAAGAGGAAATTTCTGATTTGCCTATCTCGCTTACCTGAGACCTAGAAAACAAAATGCCAGCGATTCACCAACATTCACACTGACTCTTTAAGAAAAAAAGAATACAGCGAAACCCGATCACGGTTCAGAATTCCCCCTCATTCATTTTACTGCAGAGTCATAAAAGAAATGTGGTCTGGGTTTTATGGGCGTGTAGGTAAATCACTGTGACTTCAGAAGGAACAAAAATCTCAGATATTACGTACGGCAGGATTACACGTAATCCGAATGATTGTTGTTCACAGGGTAAAGAAAATCCCGTGCATTCATCAAACTCAACAGCTTTTTGTAGCACTGATGTCTTTCTCACTCCTTCCTTTAACAGTAAATCTAATTCAAGATGCAAAAAAAGATTAAGAGGTCTACAAACATGGCTGCAAAAACTCGGATTGCCTTCATGTTTGCAGAGAGACAGCGACGCGCTGACAACTGCTGAAAGGAGACTTACTGCCAACGTTCATGGAAATGCTCAAACAGCAACAGCTCCAGCTGCCTAGCTTTTGTTATAAATAACTTTCTTTTGCAGAGGAGTCTGACCCTTCAACATCAATCTGCATCTCCGTGATAAAGAGCGTGATGACAGAGGAGTTGATCGCCGGCCTGCGGGTGAGGTCCGCGCATACTTGTCTGCAGTTTCTACTGTAAACGTTAGCGTCTCCACCCAATTTCCACAGATCTGTCTCTCCTCCCGAGCCGTCTGCAGACATCAAGTCAGATGTTTACCTTCGCTCCATCATTCATTTTCACAAGACCATCGGGAGCCCTGCCTAATGAGAAAACAACACGCGTCTAATCAGCTCGAGTGATTACCGAGAATCCGTGCAGACCTCAGTGAATGTAGCGCTGGCAGAGGCAGCTTACCATACAAGCGCACCAGTTTGTTGCCAGCTGGCGCTCTGACGGTCATAAAGGTTCTGTTGGGAGCCCGTTAACAGTCCGGCGTTGTTTACCAAAGTCAAACCGGCACAGTAAGCACCATGCAGGCTCCATGCAGCAAAACACGCAGCAACACATTTGTTCAAAAGCCTATCACATGATCACTGTACAGCTTTGTGCATGCGGGCAATTATCCCCAACTGTCTCATGGCCATTTCAGAAGCTACTTCCTTTTCTTACTCAAAAAAATAACAAAAAGTCTTACCTTGAAACTAAACGTGCGCAGCTATCCTGGAGATCCTGAGGACACTATTGCTGGGTAGATGGTCTGAAGGCGTGCTGTAGGTGGACGGGGATTGGTGGCTGACAGAAAAGGGATTAAACGGCATTAAGGGTGTCCAGATGCAGGGCTGCGTGCACGTTTGTTCACACTAATCTGACATGATGCTCTGCAACATTAAATGTGGAAAACTGAGTTGCCTCCTCATGTGAAAACAATTAATCAGCGGTGCCACATTAGATCTTAACAGGGCTGCAGAATGAAATGGAAGCAAAACAGTTGGGCCTGTGTTTATTCACAAGCACTTTGTTTCATTCATCTGTACGCCTCTGTTGTCTAAAGCTGATTAGAGCTGGCCAGATGGGCCCCACTGAGCACGCCCTGTCTGTCTGCTGTGCTGCAGCAGCTCCTCCTCCGCTGAATGATGAACATCTGTATGACGGGATAACAAATACATGCAAACTGGGTCATGCTTGTGTTTGAATGCACATTTCAAAAGTATCAGCCATTTCCTGTTCCAACAGTTGCTATCAAAATATGCAATTATGATGCAAAATCCCACACAAGGACGGCCACAAGATGATGTTCTTTTCCTGCACGGACCATTTAAGTGTCGTTTTTTTTATGTAATTCACATTTTCTCTGAGATAATTGTAGGAAGGCAGGGAGTTTCTGTACCAGTAATGTACGTCCAGAGGCCAAAACATTCCCCAGCTGCAGCTCTGAGGCCAGCCTTGCTCCCTGAGCAGCCTCCTCTCAAAGCCTCCTGTGACCCTTCAGACTTTTCCATAAATCTGCTGAGTGATTGCGGTGGTCAATTAACACTCTATGAATTGCTCCCAGTGGAGGGAACGGTCACATCCGTAACAGCAAGAAGCCAACGCCACAGGTTCACTTCAAGTTCTGTAATAATAAGTGAGTGGACCTGGTACAATGAAACAGGGTCTGAAGGTCCACAACTATAATAGCAGCCATTGTGCTGCTGGTCACACAGCCACTCAAGTGCAATATTCTGGAAGGCCATTTCATTACGTCCAATAGAGCCTCAATCATGTGTAAAATTTGAAGTTTGAATGGACTCGCTATCACATCTGTCATCGGTGAATGCTAATGGAAGGCCTTTTTCTTGCATTTGATGCTTTCTCTGTTTTTGTTCCCAGTCTCAGCACCAGAGTTTAGCTGAATTTAGGAGTTTTAATCTAGACAGGGCCTTCAGTTATTATTGTGGTGCAGAGGCAGGTTAGCTCACACAAAGATGTTTCCTCCAGATTAAGTAAAAATAGATTTTTGCACCACCAAAGGAAAGAAATCCATCAAAGTGCAGAACAAGAGTTTTGTTTTTCATGTTCTGTTGTTGAAACAAACTCATGACTGAAAACCCACAGATGTTTGACCTTTCTGGTTCTGTAGCATGTATGTGTGCAAAATAAACTAAAAGGACTTTTTCAAATAACTCTCCTGTTTACGGCTTCTGTTTACCACCAGTAAGAGTTAAAAATGACTAATTTCTCACCAGTCGACTGAAACTTATAACAAACCAGTATAAACTTACAAAATTGCTGAAAGTTTGTCTCCTTTCTCCTTAGGAATGTACGGGTTTACATGCATGCTAGTGTGTCGTTTTTATAGACAACATGCAATTTATCCATTTCTAATGTTGGATGAAAAATATCTTTCACTGGGAGAAAAATAGAATATCTCAGTGGAAGTGGTTTGATGTTTTATGACATCTGTTAGCCTCAGCTTTAACAAGGGTCCTAGCTGTTGTCATTAAAGGTGTGGTTCACTGAAAAAAACAGTTTTATTTAGTTTTTATGATTATAACGGGTCACTCCGAGCTTCTCATGCAGGCTGAACATGAAAACGGTCTCCTCCACCTATCTCCTGCATCAGCATCTGATAGAAAATCTAGGATTAAAAAATCCTGACAGATCTACGTCACACTGTCACTTAACATTAACTCACCCATCTTGACTCACGATGAGGGAGGCTGTTGTTGTAGCATCCAGGAAACAGCAGAGGACACCTCGATTAGTAGAAGTTAATGTTAGCTTTAGCAATTCCACCACATAGCAGAACTCCTTGTGTTTTTGTGGGGATAAAACATTGTCGCAAAGCACGATGCTGTTAACCAATCAGAGGCGAGATGTCCAAATATCAGGAAATTAGACTCCAAATCTTCTCGTATGAGCTCAGCTCTGATGTAGCTCACCTCTAGTTCCTGAAACAGGTGCACCGGAGCTTTGTTTCTCCAGAGAACAACTTACAAATTATTCGTTCTTGTCGGAGACTGTTGTAAAGGTTTAGATTAAACAGGTGAACCACACCTTTAGGATATTTAGAATTTTTCAATATAAAACAGGGGTGCACTGACAAAAGTGAGGCTGCTGTACACTGGTGTCACTGACACCCCCCCCACCCGACTACCACCAGCAGGCAATGCGGCTTAAGTGTCAACGATAGCGAAATATCTGACTTCTTCTGTAGATTCACTGTAGCAGCTCCTCTGCCACCATCGCCCCTTGATGATGAAATATCTGTGACACACTGAATCGCTGAAATGTATTAATATTTACTCTTAACTCACTCGATTCTAGTAGTTTTTGAATTTTGGTTTATAAAATATGACTATTTTGAGGTTGTGCTATGCTAGTTCGCTTCACAAAAAGAAATAAACTAATAAAAGTCAGATGCTGTTTTACAAAACCCGACGTACTGAATATATAACTGTCAGCTGTGCCATTAATTAGCAGAAACAGAGCAGAGGTGTGACCAAGTCGCTGCTTTGCAAGTCACAAGTCTTTCCAGTCAAGTCCAAGTCAAAGACAACCAAGTCGAGTCCAAAGTCAATGATGTGGAAGTCCAAGTCAAGTCCAAGTCCTTAACTTTGAATTTTCAAGTCATAATCAAGTCATCTGTCCAACTTCAATTTAATGACAATGATAATAAATAAATTCCAGAATAAAAGCTTCTTAAAGCTTCATTTATTTGCTCAAACACGCAGGAAGTGCAACTGAAACTGATTACGAACTAAGAGCTGCTGCAGTTAGCAGAACATCACGCCCAGAACCAAGAATGATTCAGGATTTTTGTCCACGTCGGGCAACTTTTGTGCTAAATTATCAAATATGCTCAAGTCATCACCAAGTCAACAGATGCAAGTCAATTCAAGTCTCAAGTCAATGGCGTTCAGGTCCGAGTTAAGTCATAAATCTTTATAGATGTTTTCAAGTCGAGTCAGAAGTCATTAAAATAATGACTCAACTCTGACTCGAGTCCAAGTCATGTGACTCGAGTCCACACCTCTGAAACAGAGTAAACATGTGTTTTATGTAAAGGCGTAGTGAAAAAAGTCTCTCTGTTAGAGGTATTTCACAACGTAAATAGACCTTTTGTGGTAGAAATAATTTAAAAATAAAATTTTCTCATAGCCCCAAATAAGGGAAAGCCAGTGTATCATACAATAACCCAAATTTGAACATTTCAACAACTTCTCCAAAGACATCTTATGTATTTTTGAACCTTCAACATGTAACATGAAATCTGACGTCCAAATCTACCACATGCATTCTAGATTTAAATAATCTGTGTTAATCTCTAGACCATCCATCCATCCATCCATCCATCTAATGTCTGAACCCGCTTGTCCATGTAGGGTCGTGGGGGGGCTGGTGCCTATCTCCAGCTGTAATCAGGTGGGGTACACCCTGGGCAGAGTGCCAGTCCATCGCAGTAATTTCTAGACCCTGAAAGCCAAAATGAGACACCATAGAAAAGTTATAGGAAGACTTGGAAAAATTAAATAAAGGAAATCTATCATGCATATTTAGATTAGACATGTTAAAACGTTGACTCAGTCACTGAATGACTGCCGATATTTGCTTTGATTATTTAGATTGTTTTATTTGTCTTAATGAGTCTATTTTTCTTTCCAAACCCAGTGTGTTTTGTGGATTGGGTCAATCAAATAAAAGCTATAAAGAAAATTAATTATAGGCAACCCCATTTTTAATTGAACTCACTGACAGATTTTAGCTCCAAACTTCATTACGCTGCTGTGAGATCATTTGTGGTGAAGCGTTTGAGCGTGTTGACAGTCGAACACATTTACTTTGTTTACACATTTTGTGAGTGTGGAAAATAGGTGGTCACACCCCCCCCCCCCCCCCCCAAGCCCTGTAATTTTCACTTTGTTGGCCTTATTTTTTATGATGCTGAAAACAATTATGTATACAAGGAACATCTCATAAAAGACACTGATATAAACATTTTATTACAGCAGACAATTTTTCCCCAGTGAAAAGGCATTATGGAACATAAACGCATGACTTCGTCAGCCATATTACACTTCTAATGTTGATATTTACATCGTGCAAGGTGTCTGGCTGGGAATCGGTTAGAGACCCTCGCTCTGGCTCATGATGGTGTGCAGGGAAGGTCCGAGTTGTGTCTGTCTTTGCAGAAGCCAGCTGTGGCTTTTGGTTGGTAGTAAACCGTTTTTATGTCTAGACGCTACACCGAAATAGAAGCGCTGAACGGATTTAGCTGAGTGTTAACGTTTACTTTATGGGTGTGAAAACAGCAGTGTGCACACAGATCAACAGACTCGGACTGTTTACAAGAACGTGCTTTTTCATTAGAACCCATAAGAACGATTACAGGAAAGCCAGATGAGAGTCACTGGCAGTGGGACTGCGCCATGCTGGGGGATGCACATCAGCTTTGGACTGCTTTAACCCTCCGGGGTCCAGGGTGTAATTTGCCATTTTTGACTAATTTAGAGTTTTCCTTTGTATTTCCAAAATAAAAACCATAACCACTGCCTTATGTGGTATCAATCTTTTCAGCACAACCTCGACTTTATGGATTTATACTTATTTTTTATATTTGGACATAAAGGGGTTGCATATTAGACCTGAAATCACTCAAAAACATAAAATCCGAGTAGGAAAAAAGTTGTTTATTTTACTGTGAAACCAACAAACATTTATGACGAAAGATTTTTATCATTTAGAATGGTAATCTAGACCGTACATTTATAAAAAATATGACTAAATATAGCAAATAACAAATTTAACCAAAAATTATTAGCCCTCTGGGGTCCAGGGTGTAAATCACCGTTTTTGACTCATTTTGGTTTTTCTTTTGTATTTTCTAATAAAAACAATACATGTTGCCTTATGGGGTATTATTTTTTTCAGGACAACCTGGACTATCTGAATTCATACTTATTTTATTAATTTGTGGGGAGTGGCTCTGTCTCACGCCGCGGAGATCGAGATCTGTCAGCTGCGCGGCGGCGCCCACTCCTCTTGTTGGATCTCCGAGGAGCTGCATCTCTGCCTTCGTCCTCCACCTCATCATGACCCAACTCTTCTCTGAGGAAGGATGGATCTGCCACATCATCATCAACATCCTCGCTATTTGCTTCAGACTCCGGCTGTGAGACTCCGCCCACTTCCTCTGCTTCCGGTTCATAAAACAGCCGTACGATCTGAACTGCCTGGTGGACATTTATCCTTCTCTGTCATGACTCCCAATCCTTCACCCTCCTCTGCCTCCTCATTTAGCCTTCAACCTTCATCCAGCTCACCTGGTCCCCTCACCAAGCTCCTGACAAGCCCTGTTTCCCCTAGCAACCATAATCAACTCCATTCCTCTCACCTGCTCCCCCTGCTATATATTCACCTGTCAGCCACCAGTTCCCTGCCAGATTATTGAAAGCCCTGCAAGTAAATTCTCCAGCCATCCACCCTGCCTGATCTCTGCCTCCGGACCTCGTTTTTCTCCTGACCCCTGCCTTTCACGCTGCCTGCCATTACGACCTTCGCCTGTCTCTGACTCTGTCTCCAGCCTCGCCCACCTGGTAACTCTGCACCAAATAAAAGACGTTTTTTATCTACTTTTCTGTATTTGGCGTCTTCACGGGTCTTCCGAGTTCTGTTCTCGACATTCTCATCATCCTTTATATAAGCCTAATAAAAGCCTACAACACTGCAGAGACCACATATCTGTCCGGATCGCTCCAAAATATGAAGTTTACCGTCAACATCTGTCTAATTGTTTGTTGTTACTCCGTTCGCGCCACTCCTTCCCCCGTGAAGCGGCTCCTTTTAGCGCACATCTCGTTACTCGTGTGGCCTTCCTCTCTCTCTCAGCTACATAATGATGCTTTTTATCAGCTGAATATGTGAGACTTCCACCAACAGCAACAGGATCTCATGTTTTTGTGGGTTTTTACGTTCACAAGCACATTCCCGCTCACGGATTACTAAACTGCTGTTTTGACAAGTTATCAGATTGTCTAAAAATAGGTCGTTGTTTAGTTTAGTATAACTCCGCTTTTACGTTGCCTATTAACACAATTTAAAAACTGGGGTGTAGTTTATAATCTCCTTTTTAAAGCTGAATTGAAACCGAAACTCAGGGAGGCGGAGTCTTGCTGCTACCGCGTCCCAAATCAGACCTGTTCAAAAGACGCGGATACGCGTCCGTGGACCCCAGAGGGTTAAGAGGCTGAGGCTTTGGTGTTCTCCAGTTCAGACTGGTACCCCAACTAGAGAGTCTCTAACCAAAAGCCGCATGCAAAAAAAAATTGAGAAAAAAGAGGGTGAAGGCTGAATACCAAATGTTGATAGGAGTCTTTCAAGGTGCTTGGGCATTACAAGGTTTTGTTGAAAAAAGATTCCTGGTCTAGTCCTTCACACAAGTCTCAGAAAGTGAGACTGGAAATGATCACTACTGTAGGGAAATTGACCCAAGCTGAAACAACATAAGTTAGGTATCAGAGCATCATGCAGCAACGATAGGCTACCAAACATCTCACCTGCTAAGACTGGCTGTTGAGGAGATGTACAAGGTAATGCAGTCACCATTAAAAAAAGGTTTTCTACACACACACGCCGCACTCAAATGCAAGCCGCGGCGCAGCAGCCACATGCAGGTCTCCGGCGCACAGCGCATGTACGGCCATAACATAAGATAATTAGACAGAAAGACGCTACACGGAGGTTTTTCCTTGTTGTTTTAATTCAACAAAACGAATTTTAAACACAGGTGAAGTGCCTGCAAGTGTAGAAAAGAAAACAGCGCTGATAGCATTCATATTTCTGAATGGTTATAAAATAAAAACAGCACTGACACGTTATTACCGGTAATCTGCATGTTTAGAAGGAAAGAACAGCGCTGACTCAGCATTAATAAGCCCTGGATGATTAGAAAATAAAAGCTGCACACAAAACTTGCCTGGTTAGTAAATAAAACACACTTGCCTACCAGAAGAAGTCATTCCCTCTCATCTTCCTCTTGCGCACTAAAGCCATTAAAGTCCTCTTCTTCAGTGTCGGAGCTGAACAGCCTCAGAAGAGCTTCGTCACATACCTTTTCTGTGGCGATGTCCGTGTCGCTGTCCGTGTTGCTGTCATCATCCCCGGGTGAAGCTGGCTTGAATGAGTTCTTCCCGCTGCCGTCTCCAGCGCCGAACCATGGATTCATTCATGCCAAGCTTACGTGCGGCAGCACTGTTTCCCTCCTTTACTGCCAGATCGATGCCTTCAGCTTAAATGCTGCATCATATGAACTCATACGTGTAGGTACCATGATGAGGGGGGATGGATTTGAAACAAATTCTTCGTGGTGCCGGCTGCTTGCATGTGCTAAATTAAAACTAGCACTTTCTTCCATTTCCACTTGGACTTCCACCTGTTTCACTTTCTGCTACAGCGCCCCCTAGTGAAGGAAAATCTTCAGTAAAGCCGCACCTCATTATAAGCCACGTGGTTCAAAGCGGGGGGAAAAAGTAGCGGCTTATAGTCCAGAAAATACGGTAAATAACTTTAAAAGTTTCAAAGTATGCCATAATTTCATCCATTCATGGGACCGGGAGAGCGGTAACAGGATGTAAGAAGGTTTGTTTGATGACCACAAGAAGCATTCATTTGTATGGCGCTCTGTGAAACCACCACACTCCTTCAATCACAGCAAACCCACATCAATCAATGACTTTTCTTATATCCTGCTTCACCAGCAACTCCTCCTATTTTACAAATGCCGACGCCTGTTGGTGTCATTTCCTAATGAGTTACAACCAATCAGCATGAGTCCCGCCCAGCAACTCTAATGGATCATGTACAAGTACAAACCCCGGTTCAGGTACTCGGTTGGTCCCTGAAACGGCCTGAAAAACCATCCTCCGGGACCGGCCCGTTGAAACGGAGACACACGCATGCCGCGCAGGTCCGGTAGGATCACCCGAAAGTTCTGATGGTAGAAAGTGGCCTATCGTCTGGGAGAAGCTGTTGGCTTCCAGGAAGACGGTTCATTTTCTGCAAACATAAAAGCATCTGGAAGCTCGCTCTGGGATTCCTGGAAGCGTAGAACTTTGGAAAACGGTTGTCTACTTGATAGTCCCAAACATTTATCGTCCTCCATCGTGCACGTGCACACACACACATGCACGCACACACACACACACACACACACACACACACAGACAGCACTGGAAGGCAGGATAATTGCTACTCATATCTAATATCTCAGGTATGTCCTTCAAACGAAGCATTGCACCATGCTGCCCTGAGGCTGAACACACAACTGGACTAAGATTTGTGCGATATTGTGTTTAAAAGAAGTCACGCTCTGAAAAAGTTGTACAGTTGGTGGAGTGTGACTTTCGTGTCTTACGTGTGGATTTTGGTTCATCTAAACCCAAAGATGAGGGAAAAAACGACGTGTCTGGAAGGAACATGACCCTGAGGCGAACATGAATGAGATTTCTCTCTTGCGTCTCTCTGCGGAGAAAAGAAGAACGTGCACTCATTTGATAAATTACACAAAATGATTCTATTGTTCCTCAGGCAGCCTATTACTTTTCACTGCCGACACGCTTTCCCAACATGCCTCTGCCTTTTGTTTTTCCCTTAAACTCTGGAGAAAGCACAAAACTATCTGAAAAGGTTTGAAATACATTTTTCCAGTTGACTGTTTCTGGGTGAATTCAGTTTGAAAGGCTCGACGGACCAGCGCGTGAGTCAGGGTTCAGGAATTCTCCCATCACGGCTAATGCGCGGTGACATTCGGCAAGGGCGGATCGGGATCTCCAAACTGACAGGAGCACCAGGACTTTGGGTTCAACGCAACGGTTTAAGTGGGGAAAGTATGAGGACTGATTGCCTGACGGAGCGCCGCTCGGTTGTTTTTATGGAGGGCGAGCTGTGCTGGTGAAGCATCAGCACCAGCAGGAGTGATGGGGGAAGCTGGTGAGCAGCGCGGCTGCATACTAAGGATGTTTTGTGGAGTCTGGATGGTCGGATCTGCGTTGTGTTTATCTGCAGGCAGCAGACAGCGAAGCGACTCTGGCTGAAATTTTCTCTAACAAATACCAGCTTTCACTGTGGAGAGCCGTGTTCTGACTAACGTCTGCCTCTCAATCGTCGTTGAAACGTTTTCAGACCTGGGACTGTGCCAGGAGTGACATCACACCACATTTCCTCCTCCTGTGAGGCGGACTGCAGCAGGATGTCGAGGAGGGTGACATGACAAAACCAGCTCTGTTTACTCGCGTCGACACCCTGCGTCTGTGTTTGCTCGCATCAGGATCAAATAAAGTGGCTCGGCCCGTCTTTGCTCGTCTGAAACCATCTTCCTTGGCCCTTTGTGAGAGCCTCGGTTTGCTGTGGTTCGTCAGCTGATTTGTCAGAAATAGCCACAGGCGGAACAGCTGCTCTGCCTTTGTTTTGAGACATGCCGAACCAGGCCAAGATCTAAAAGTTAAGACTCGAGCCTTCAGAACAGTAGTCCACAAATCAGTGGGTGACGTTCTGGTGGCCGTGTCTAATCTCTCATGTAAGATTACAGAGTGTTGCAGATAAGTAACAGAAGTAAACACTGGGCTAAAACCAAAACATCGGAGCATCTGTGGGAACCAAGAAGTGACTCAGGGAAAGTAAAAGCTTAATATAGATTTATAAAATTACAGTTTTTGATCATGTCAATCCATGAAACAGGGCAGCAATTTTAAGCTATTTGATAGTTAAGACTGAGGAATCCTTTATCATCTTTATACTCCTGAATAATAAACTGTAATCATGATTTTGTGAGATTGCCTGGCTCAGAAAAGCAGAAAAGCCCAAATAAACCTCTGATCACATGTGCTGAAACTAAACACGTCCCAATTCTGAATGTTTTTGGAGGTTTTCTCTTATTGTGAAAGTCTGGTTTTACCGTCTGAACAGGACCTGATGTTTGGTGCTTGTTTCTGCAGAACAGATGATTTCACTGCATCCCATAAAAAACATATTTTCTAGTTATCATCAAATGTTGTATACACGTCCATAACGCTCATTTTGTTTATGAGGCCCTGAGGTAAAATGACCTTCCCACCTCTGCGGCTAGTCCAGTTCATCGCCGTTTTCTACAGATTTGATTGAGTTAGTCTAATAAATGTCACCAGTTCATCTTTAAGGTTACACATTTTTTAAACTGACTCATGGGTTTTGTTGCACATTAATTAAAAAATCATTAATAATATCGTCATTTGTATTTGGCAGCTTTATTATTGGACGTTCACCCGAGTCGCACACTTAAAGCACTCAGACTTGTAAAACATCGACTTGGCTCCACCTCTTTTATATAATCTGACATGTAGAGAGAAATCTGCAATCACTTACTTTCGTATTTGACGTGTCAGTGTTTTCCAGTGCAATCCTTGATTTAGTGACGTAGGGTGGGCGGTGTTACATGTCGGTGCTTGTTGAAGAGTAAATTAAAGTACATCGAGAATCCCTTTTGGCCCAGTTCTTGAATGAAAGCCTAAGCTCGCTCTAAAAGATTTTAAAACTGGACGGAACAAGGCAGCCTAGTGTGCTGGCCCAGAGGTGCTGTCGTTTGCTCACCAGGGGCTGAGAACTCTAAAAGCCTTCCTAGAAAGAGTTTTAATTGGTTTGTTGAGCTCCTATATGAAAGTTTGTTGGGGCTCAAAATGACCTAGGAGCCCTGATGAATGGTCAAATTTAACCCCATTACGAAGCCCAACAACGGACAGACTGGTTTTCTCCACCTACTTGACCAGAACGTTAATATTAAATGAGCTGAGTGCTAATTGGCTGGTTTAGCCCCAAGGCTCCATGACTGGCTGAAAAGAGAAATGCTGTGTTCTGTGTGTTTGCATGAGGTAGAGAGTTGCGTCGCGTGAAGGAGGAAGTGGCCAGCCAGCGTCCGCAGGAGCGTAGCCGAATGAAGAACGGAGTAGCAGGTAGCAGATGAACGAGGAAGAGGACCGCATGCTGGGGATCTATCAAAGTCTGGATATTCCCGGTACATCCTGGAATGTGAGTGCTGCTCCAACGTTCTTCTTTGCTTTTTTTTTCACGTCTAACGGTTAGCGGTGGCTAACATTAGCAGTAGCTCGGATTAGGGTTGTTCTGCAGTTAGCATTACCTCGACCAATGCTAATGCAGCTGATATCGAAGCGGGTTGCGAAAATACAAACGTACGGTGGAGTTATAGCAGCTTTTCTCAGAACAAACCATTTCTTCGTGGACATTACAAGATTTCAAATTTGTATAAAACAGAAGGTTAGAGACGGCACAGACTTTTTGGTACACTGGACAACCCGTCTCGTCTCTCGTCTCGTCTCGTCTTCCTCCGCTTATCCGGGTCCGGGTCGCGGGGGCAGCATCCCAACTAGGGAGCTCCAGGCCGTCCTCTCCCCGGCCTTGTCCACCAGCTCCTCCGGCAGGACCCCAAGGCGTTCCCGGACCAGATTGGAGATGTAACCTCTCCAACGTGTCCTGGGTCGACCCGGGGGCCTTCTGCCGGCAGGACATGCCCGAAACACCTCCCCGGGGAGGCGTCCAGGAGGCATCCTGACCAGATGCCCAAACCACCTCAACTGGCTCCTTTCGATCCGGAGGAGCAGCGGTTCTACTCCGAGTCCCTCCCGAATGTCCGAGCTCCTCACCCTATCTCTAAGGCTGAGCCCGGCCACCCTACGGAGGAAACTCATTTCGGCCGCTTGTATCCGCGATCTCGTTCTTTCGGTCATTACCCAAAGCTCATGACCATAGGTGAGGATTGGGACTGGACACTGGACAACCCAGCAAGGTAAATGTGGTTTTAAACTCTGTAAACCCCACTGAGGTTGCAGGGAGCTGGTGCCAAACGCTAGCCACCGGGCTAGAGTCAGAGGACAGGTCTCCAGTCCATCACACGGACAGAGTCGCACAACCAGTCACATTCACACCTAATGACAATCTGAAAGTCATCATTTAAGCCAGCATGCATGTTTTTGGTTTGTGAGAGGAAATCTGAGCACCCAGAGAAAACCCACACATGCACGGGGAGAACATGCTAACTCAGCGCAGAAAGGCTGCAGCCAGGGATTTGAACCTGTGATCTTCTCGCTGTGAACTAGCAGTGCAACTGCTCCACCGTGCAGCTCCAGATCCTAGATTCATCCCTGCAAACGTGCAAGTTTAGCCTTTTCTATTTTAGCTGAATAAAGCACTGATATGAAGCACTTAATAACCCCTTAAAGCGTTTGTGAGTCACTTGTTTCCACGAGCTGTTCACAACAGTGTTGGCGGCACATTTTAAAGATCCACCTAGAGTAAACGTACCTTTTTGCTCAGGTGCTCCATGATGTAATTTACTGTTCAGCACCGAGTGCAGATAAAAGCAAAGGTCTTTATGTCGGTGACGGATGGAATGTAACCATGAATCAACCCAGCTTGGAATGGCCTAATATAGCAAAAAAAAGGCTTCAATTGCAGTTTGTTTAAGTGCTTAACGGAGAGCCTTTCAGACGTCTCCTGACTGAAAAAAATATCTGCATCAAATGTTCTTGCTATGATAATTTAGCTGAATGCACAAGGCATGCATCACACCTCCTGCTCCCCCCCGTGCAATCAGGGATTTGCTCTGCGGTCGTCACAGCGGTTGAATTTAAAGTTTGTTGCTTTTTCATCGCCCTCCTCATTCCACATCATATAGTTTCTAGACAGGAGGGAGACGAGGATGAGGGAGGAGGGCGTCTCTTCCTCTCCTTTCTGCTGCATTCCCTTTTCCTCACTAAGCAATCTTTAACAGAAGAGGGCTTCAAGAAGAAGCTGGTGGAAGTCATACAGGAATGGGTCTGAAAGAAGCATATTGTGAGGTCACATTCTTCCCAAACGCAGACAGGAGCCAAGTCAGTAGCTGGCGAAATTATCCCCATGAATCATGCCCATTGTGATGCCTACCCAGGATGAGAGCATGGAAAGAAATTAGGTATGGCTTAGCCTTATCAGCTTCCCGTTCTGAACTGGTCAGCCACTCCACGCAAGCAGCCGTTCCCATCCTCACACACGCCGAGTCCGTGAATTCTTCCACTGCCATATGTTGTTACTTAGTCGTGTGCTGCAGCCAAGTTACTGCGCACTTTTCCATCCACGCCCGTCCTCCTGTCTGTGCACTTCCTTCCCTCCCATTTACCCAGAGATCTTTGTGGTAGGTCCTGGAGTTCAGGCAATATTAGGTTGCACCTCTTAAAACATGTCAGGCTTTGTGGTGAAAATTAAAGAATGGAAAAATGGTGAAATGCAACATTTTCTTTAGAGCCTGTTTTCACATTAAAGCTGTTAGACGAGGGAGAAGGAGATGAACTTGATGCAAACGTGTTTGACAGGATTTATCAAACATTCGGGGATTCAACGCGTTGTTGTTTGGGGGGGGGGGGGGGGTCTTTGTGAGTCTTGGGATGTTATTACGTGAGACGATTAAACAGAATCAAATGAATGTCAGGAGGAAGGGAATGGATGCTGTAATAATAAAAGAAACCCCACGTCAGAGGGACGAACAGCCAGCACAGGATGAATCCGTCAGCCGCGTGATTAACTCCTCCACGGTGCTGCATCGTGACTTCAGGTGAAGATTTTACGTGTCTTCGGCTTGATGGATGTTCAACGATCCTGAAATTTACGAAGCCCGTGCGATTTATGTATTTGGAGGATAACAGGAAAATGGACCCACAAAGGAAACGTAGTAAACCAATGGAAATAAAGAAAATGACTCGTGTTGAATCTCGTTTGTGTGTGTCTTGATGTTCCATCAACACCAGGCAGGATAGGAGAGGAGCTGGAGTCACCCCTCTCTAACCTCCTCCAGCCCTTCCTCCCTGCCCTTTCTGGTTGGGAAGAGCATGCCGGGTGGGGCCGGCCGGGCTGTGAGGGCCCTCATACCTCAAAAGGGCACGACACAAGCACTGCCTGCATACATCCGGGGAGTGAAAGGCTTTGTCATAACACAGCTCTCTGCAAAATAAAATAAACACTGGCGGAGAAGGTGGAGAGAGATAAGGACTGGGAGGGAGAGCAGGTGGGGGGGGGGGGGGGGGGGGGTTGTAACAAAGGAAGGAAGATTTAGAAAAAGGTGGAGCATGAATCCAAACGACAAGCCCCCCTCCTCCAGCTGATTACTATTGAGTGTGCCTCGAGTCCATTAGCCCAAATAACTCCCAGGTGCTGCCAAGGTTATGGTGGCTGTTTTTTCACCAGGGTGTAAACGACCTGCTCCTTTTCATGCTCCAGCACGGGAGGCCGGGAAGCGGGCCAGACGAGCGCAGCGTCTCCTTGGGCTATTCCTCTCCTCCTCTCACCTGAGTCCCATCAGGAGTCCCGCTGCTCCTCGAGACATGTTCCGTTTGTCCGCCACCCCAAACGTCAGCCGCTGCTCTCTGATCTATGTGTGAGTTTAATGTGGGTGTCTTCTCTCCCTGGGCGAGACCTCCCTCCACTAACCATTACATCCATCCCTTCCCACAGCCGAGCCGGGGGGGGGGGGGGCTCAAAGCTTTCTGTTTCATGGAGTTAATGAGAACAAGCAGAAAGAGTGTGAAAAAAAGGGATGGAGGTATGTTCAAAACAGCCACAGAGGGTTTAGTGGACAGAGGGAGGAAAAGGGAGACAAATATGAGCGCATGGGACTGCATTACACCCGTGTTACCTCTCATTACCTTCAGATAAGCTGCAGTACGCCACAGCTGGCTGCCGTCTCGCAGTAATGACCACTATACTACAAATTAGCAGCTGCAGCCAAACCCAGCCTCTGTGGCCTCTTGGGTTGGAACCCACATCCTTCGGGTCTGTGTTTCACAGCAGAGAAGCTCACACACACACACACACACACACACACACACACACACACACACACACACACACACACACACTGGTCACTCAAGCAGTAAAGTCCCATTTACTGTTATTATTTGAGAAGCTGGAATAAGTGGATTAGACTAATCTACTTAGAAAACATAAGTGTGGCCCACAAGGAACCGAATCAACTCTATTAGGCAAATAGAATCATATTTACAAGCAATGTGTCATTTGGGTGGGGAACACACTCACACACACACATGCACACACATGCACACTCAAGTGTGTGAAAAGTGAATGTATGAGGTTAGAGTGGGGATGCAATGCTCTTTATAGACCTGAACAAGGCAAATGTGCATGTTTTAAAGGAGACATATTATGCCTGTATAATAGTTCTATGGTCTGTAAAAATATGTTCCCAAAGATGTTTGCTCTAAATCTCTCTCACATGAAGCAATTCCAGCAGTTTCATTTCTGAAATTTTCAGTACCTTCCAGAATGAGCTGTTCATCTGGAGCTGACCACGCCCACTCGTTCTCCACTCTGGCTGCTATAAACTGTGAAGCTCCTATATCTGGGAGGGGCTCAGAGGAGAGCTGCTGCTCCTCCAAACAGCAGCATTTTTTAAACTATTTATTGGTCCCCACACTAAATACGTCCCCATTAAGATGTGTAAACATAAACCAGTCACACAGAATCTTATGGGTTAACATAGATTCTTAGCAAAGGTAGAACCAAAGAATAAAACCCTTTGAGATAATAATATGGCAGGGATGTCCAAACTGTTCAAGACGAGGGCCAAAATCATTCAGTTAAAACTCCTCACGGACCACAAAAATCACACTTTTTTTTAGAATGCAAACATTACTTTATATTTTTCATTTGTTCTGCTCACAAAAGGCCTAATATATATATATATATATATATATATATATATATATATATATATATGTTCAAAAGATTTATTTATTTGTGTGTGTGTGTGCGTGTGTGTGTGTGTGTGTGTGTGTGTGTCCTGTCCGGCTGTAAAGCAAACAGAATTGATGTCTGAATGCTGGTAACAAGCCTTACAGATTTACTCTCAGGAGGAGCATCAGAGCATCTGCTTCTAACGTCACGCCTGATACTTAAAACTTTATTATTGTTTTTTAAATGCTTGTAATTCCGACCAGACACAGAGTCAGAGGTGAAAGAGAAAGGAAAAGAAAAGGTGGGGAGATGGGGGGGGTTCCACAAAAATAAACAATAATGAACAAGAGTCTGCTTCTAGACCTGCAGAGAGAGAGAAGAGAAAAAAAACTAAACAATGGGACACAGCAACAATACAACAAGATCAAGCTATCACTGCGTCAGCTTGATGAAGAAATATATAATCAACATTGTTGATCACCACAGCCTTAAGACCTGTGTTGAACGTGCCCAAGTCCATACTTATGAGAGCACCATGTGAGCACCTGTGTGTGTACACGCGCTTGTTTATGTAAGGTTTCTCTATAGGAGCGTCCAATAGAGAGTGTGAGGGACCACAGAGCTGCCCCCCAAAGATGTGTAGGAGACGGGGGGAGCTCCAAGTCCCAGAGATCCAGGAGCTGTCCCAGAGCACAGGAACCCCAAGGAGACTGCGACCAGAAAGGCCCCCGCCCCCCTCGAGAGGTGCAGAGGATCGCCCCGGGGGGGCCACAACCAGCAGCCGGCAGAGTCCCGGGAGATATCGGCGGCAAGCCCACAGGCCCGCCCACAGCCTCCCACCCCCTAGTCGGCCGAGCCCGGGACCTAATGACCCGGGACCAGGGGTGACCACCCCCGCCGGGGACCCAGCAGAGCCCAGGGACCCAGAACCCACCAGGCCGCCACCGGGATTGGTCAGGCAGGCGCCAAAAATCTTAAACCCCCTGACCCGGGAGCCACGAACACTCAGGCAGACCAAGGCACCACACCCCACACCAGGTGTGGCAGGGGGAGGGGGGACGAAGACCTATATCATCAAAAGAAGTCCCAGGAGAGGGGAGGAGTCAAAGGCCCCACCTGACATATACAGTCATACACAAACACAGTCACACACTCCCTCCCTCATGCTCACACATGCACATACAACCAAAGACTTACAAAAATGCACGCCGGACACCCACTCATGCTCCCCATACACACCCTATTCACTCTGGTCCCGGTACTGCTGCACATGGGGTACAACCATCACCGGTTACCAGAGTTTGACCCTTTCTGCTGGGGTGCTGATGAGCAGGCTCCCCCGCCCAACGCTGAGCACAGCAACCCACCACCCCAGACCCCAACCTGACGGCCAGATCTCCCTCCTAGCCTCCAGCCCCAGGAAGCCAAGCAACAACAGAGGTGCGCTAAGACCCCTAGTCTCCCTCCGCCTGCTCCAATATGGTGTTAGTGTGTGTTGGTGAGGTGTATTCCATGGCTGTGGTGAGCGGGCATTGTCTGGCCTACACCAGCTGATGCCACCTCACCGCCCCACTTGCACCCACAGTCCTCGGTGTCTAAATGCAGTTTAAAATTGGAAGTGGGCACTGGCACCTGGGATGAGGCTGAGAAATCCCCCTGCCAAGTGTCGTTGGATGTGCTCACTCCCAAGGCCCTAAGTGTGTGTTTGTGTGGAATGTCGTCGGTGGAAGTGTTTAAGGTGCAAATAAAATTGGGGGGCAGGTTGCCACAGGAATGCGGAAATGGGGTCCATACCCGCACCCCCTGACTTGTCCACCCCCCAAGGTCCTATGTGCATGTTTGTGTGATGATGTGAGGGAGCAGGAGGAGAGAAATGTGTGGGGATGGGGAGGAATGGCTGGAAAAGTTCATTTAAAAAATCTGCCCTTGAAGATTTCTCCCACCGTTTTTTTTCTTCTTCATGGGAGTAACATCAGAGACAAAGGAGACGCTCCACTCACGCTAGAAACTCTGCTGGATGTTTCAACTTGCTCGTCGTGACTACAGCCGTGCCCTTTCATGATTTTTAAAGAGGCAATTTACACTGCTAGCCCAGAACCTTTATGAGTCATAAATAATTGGCTGCTGCATACTTAGCAGATAGCTTTGTGTGTGTGTGTGTGTGTGTGTGTGTGTGTGTGTGTGTGTGTGTGTGTGTGTGTGTGTGTGTGTGTGTGTGTGTGTGTGTGCTCAGGTGGTCATACTCAGGCTAAGGTACTCAATCACTCCAACCTTCACCATTGCCCTCATGTCTCCAGTATTTCTCTCTGGGGTATGCATTGCGCATGTTAAAACAAGAAAACCAACCTGTACAGGTACTATTGACTCTGCAGCGTCTCCCTTTTGACCCATTCTGCATTTTGTTTGCCCCCCCCCATATAAAATGGTTTGTGTTGCTTTGCGAGTTCTGCTGCGTCTTCCCTGTGATGATATCTGTGAAACCATCACTCAGCAAGGATACAGCAGGTACAGGAGGCTGCATTGAGGGGAAACCATGCAGAAAATCCACTCATCCCTGGGGGGGTGGCCATTAGACGTGGTTCGCCGGCATGATGTGGGACTGGGTGATGTTCGAAGCCTCGTCAAAAGACACAAATCACAGCGCTGAGGATTTCAACCTTAAAACATCATGACAAGCGAACAAAGCCAGCGATCTGATCCCTGAACACTATAATGACTCAGCGCAGGTCACCCATACGAACACTTCTCACTTATGTTTGCACTGCTGA
Source organism: Nothobranchius furzeri (assembly GCF_043380555.1). Lineage (NCBI taxonomy): Eukaryota > Metazoa > Chordata > Actinopteri > Cyprinodontiformes > Nothobranchiidae > Nothobranchius > Nothobranchius furzeri. Next base: position 1,414,563 of record NC_091752.1, read on the forward strand.
GGTCTCTAATTCTTTTTCGACTGCACGCTGTTGTAATGGAGCTTAACGTCTAGCATTGCCGAGGAAGACCCTGCTGTCCTTCAGGTCGATTCCAACTACAAGAACCATCCAGTTGTTGGTTAAATGTTTCCCAACACTGCTGGCTGGGCATGCCACATGTGCTGGTTCATAGTTTTGTTTGTGCATGTAATGTTTCAGTGATCCCAGTTTACGTCCCGCTGAGCACCTCAAGGAACAGAAAATCCACATAAAAATAATTTATTGCTATTTTGACAGATGCTCAGTTGGTGTTCATACAAGCCAGTGTGGAGTGGTTGGGAGGAGACGTGCACCAGGTGGATGACTTCTTGCTCCAAAAGCCACACGATGTTTGCTTTAATGAGAATATGGAAAATCACGGGTCAAAATGGCACAATAAACGCGGCTTCGTTCTCAGTCGTAACCTTGTTGATAATTGATTGTGTTTCTAGATCTGCTGTCCTGGTTCTATGCAGATGTGCTGAAGATAAGAGCGTGCGTTGGCAGGTCTAGTTTTCTGCTCATCAGCCTTTTACAGGAGTGAATCGTTGTTGGCATGATGGCTTCTTCGTATTTTATCATCAAAAGCTAATTTCTGCCTTTTTTATTGAATGAAAGATATTTTTCTTTCTAATAGGAAATTTCTTGTGCAACAACCTGGAGGTTTTGTAGACAGAGGCGTGCTTTCACCACACAGGAAACACAGCTGCAGTCAAAGCTTTCTATACACTCTGCATGGGAATAAATGTCTCATGGACTTTAGGGATTTTCAGAATAAACGACAATAATAATTATTATAATAACTTTGTTTATATAGCGGCTTTAAACAAAGCGCTGCACAGCATAAAAGATTTTTAAAAAAACAGTACTGTGATATAATAACAGCATCAGCTATAAGTATAAATGGTAAAATAAATAAAAAACAATTAAAAAAAAAAGAGAAACAAGCTAAAATAAGAAATTTGATTAAAAAAGGCTAAAAAGAACCAAGTGGTCAATCAGTAAAATCTTACATCCACACTTGAATATATTTATCCTCTCATCTATTGTGAATGAGTACTGAAGGGAAGACTCTTTCCACCTTGCAAATGTCTAACCACTTAAAGCATCCAGATGTAGTATTAGTCTTAGTACCTTCACCAAAAACCTGACCTGTAAACAAGTCTACTGTCCTCTAGTGGAGGATCTACAAGTGGAAAGAGACAATTTTATTTATTTTGTTACTTTCATCTCGATATATACTCACTGGCCACTTTATTGGGTACGCCTGTCCAACTGCTCGTTAAAGCAAATTACTAATCAGCCAATCACTTGGTGGCAACCCAATGCATTTAGGCATGATGGCATGGTCGAGACGACCCGCTGCAGTTCAAACCGACCTTCAGAACGGAGAAGAAAGGTGATTTAAGTGACTTTGAATGTAGCATGGTTGTTGGTGCCAGACGGGCTGGTCTGAGTATTTCAGAAACTGCTGGGATTGTCACGCACAGCCATCTGTAGGGTTTACAGAGAACGGTGGGCGAAAATGCCTTGTTGATGCCAGAGGGGAATGGCCAGTGATTTGAGCTGATAGAAAGGTATGCAGAGGAGCATCTCTGAACACTTAACACGTCGAACCTTGAGGCAGCTGGGCTACAGCAGCACAAGAAGCTAAGAACGAGAAACTGAGGCTACAGTGTGCACAAGCTCAGCAAAATTGGACAATAGAAGATTGGGAAAATGTTTCCTGGTCGGATGAGTCTTGATTTCTGCTGCAACAGTTGGATAGTACTTTCAGAATTTGGCATCAACAAC